>NW_021318805.1:456572-502384 GCF_001605985.2 Dendrobium catenatum | reverse complement strand
CCTCTCTCTCCTAATCACCTTAATAGCTCCACAAATTCAGCCCAAAGCTTCTCCCCATTGCCGCCCCTCTCTCCCTCCTTGGATTAATTTGAAATTCAAATTAAATCCCTCTCCTAAACCACTAAAATCTTAACTTTATTTCAGATTTCCTGCATTTGCCTCTTAGCCCCCACCATAGCTGTCAAGGAAGAAAGGATAAAACGTTAGATGCTCACTGGTCATCCCATGGACTACCCGCCACCGGTTATCGCTCCAACGGACTACATTTTTGTGCGCCATTTGTCTCCTAGTGGCATCACTCGGTTAATCTCAATCTTCCTCCATTAAAGTGCCACCAACAAGAGAGTGAGTGAGAGACCCAAGGTGAAAAGTTCTATTTGTTAATTGTAGATTATTGTTTCTCCCCGTAGCATTACTCTTTAATTCTATGTTGTCAATTTGATATTGTCCCGTTAATCTAGTTATAACCGCATGCCTTACTTAATTTTGAATTGATAATTCTGAAAACCTAACTTGGGTAAGCATTAGTTCTATAACTAGCAAAGTTTTAAAATCTTATATTAAAATCCCCAAGCAGTTTTCGTTTCCATCGCATGTTGTTTCACATCAATATGCCTCTTGTTTGGGTATTTATTGTTTATTGTTTGCTTTAAATAGGTGATTTTCCTAGGGTTAGCAAAAGGTCTTGTTTGCTGAAATTAGCTTGTTCCTAGGGAGATTTAGGAGAGAGAGATCCTCCTCTCAAATAGAGGATCAATTGTATCTTGCTATTTTTCTTCCATTTTATTTTATTCAGACAATAAAATTACTGTTTTTCTTTGATTTTCGATTGAATTGGTGGAGTTTTCTCGCTGTTTTTGCTTTTATTGTTAGGGTTTACTTGAAATCTTCAAGTACTTCCTAACATATGCCTCTTGTTCTATGGACTATAGATGTTAAATGTCAAGATTGGATGATGTGGAAAGAAGCAAAATACCAAAAAAAGCTAGAACCATCTGCTCTACTACAACGTCACGTGAAAGATTTCACACTATGCAAACTAGAGAAAATAATTGAGCACTGGTTTCAAGATATCCAAAATCCTCAGCACAAATTCCACTTATTCTTCCTCTTACAACTTCTGATTTAAATAAACTTTAGCAAGAAAAATTTAGTTCAGACCAGATTTAAAGCAAGTTGCATTCGACTATTCAAAGAACATAGATCCACATTAATTGTACCTGGTGTTCATTGCTCCTCACACAAGACAAAATTATGTAATCCTTTTCTCTACCTTGGAATGAGTCAACACTTGCAACCTGTTGCAACATACAACAGAATTACATAAAGGCAATTTAATCAAAGGATAGAAGTAAATAACATGCTCCATGCCAGATGCTGAACGCAGTTTACATAAAGGAAAACATCAGGCCAAACCTCAATTTCCTTATAAAGTTGTTGCCTAAGAGAGCCATTCCTTGACATATAGTTCACAATATATGCTCTTTGACCTTCATATGGTGTTATAACTCCAATCTGCAGTATTTAAAAGAACATAAACCCATTAAAAAATGAGCAAAAAAAAATGATGCTTCCAAATTTCAATCAAGAGATTCTAGAAAAAAAGGCACCTGACAAGGTACAACACCACTTCTCAAAAATGTAGTAACAATTTTCTCCACATTTGCAGCTTCTGTTCTATTCAGATAAGATGTCCCACTTGCACTTATTTCCTCTTGTCCCATCTAGCAAAGTAATTATTCACAAAATTGATGGAAACAACATTGAGACTCAAGTCGCAGTGCCACAAATTGAGGTAAAAATAGATACCTGAACATAAAAAAACATAGGGCGGTTAGGGACAGGCCAAGGGAAGTCAATGCCAGTTGATTGTCTTTCATTTATTGTAACTCCATTTTGAAGGGTACCCTCATAGAAGCTATTAGAGGGGAACTCAGATAGAGATGGATGCATGCGGTACTGGACCTGCATTTACAAAAACTATTTAAGTGAGCAGGCATCCCGGTAAACTTATAAACCTGAAATCAATGTATGTACTTTTATAATATGCACCTCATATGAGAAAGATTTTTACAACCACAAAGGTCACAAACTTGCAGAAGGGACCATAGAAACTGTAATAACATAAAAAATGAAATGGTTTAATTCTGTAGAGAAATCATTTTTTTTTCCTAGCAACTCCTTTAATTTGGGATGGCTGAGGAATTTAACTTTAGATTCTCAAAATATAATGTCACGCAAAGTTTTCACCACCTAAATAAAGTTTTCACCACCTAAATAATCATCAATCATTATCCGCATCTCAACGCCTCAGGATTTATGAATCTTTCATGATTCTTTCCTACGACAACAATGTTCTCTAAATACTCTTTGTTTACTCATTTTGCCGAGTCACGTCAATTTAAATAATTTACTTCTGCATTCTTTTCTTAACAAAACAACTTTAATTCATACTAACTCTAGTTCAAATTCACTTCAAATTTGCCCCTTTTACCAGCATGCATGCCTGTACATCTCACTGTTTCGTTAAAATTGTCAATGGCATGATTCTCTTCGATTATTTTTTTTGCAACTTCGAGGTCATAACCATTACCCTATGTTGTATTACGGCTTTTTTTTTAATTACGAGCATTCTTGCACCCTTTACAAGCAATTTATTTCTTTCCTTTAAAATAATGAATAAAATATTAGTGATTTAGTAGATCTATTTTAATAGTTATACGTTTACTGAAAAATTATACAAATACAAAAATAAGATAAGCTAACTAACAAGATGATTCATGATGACTCGGGGTTTTATTTCAGAATATAAACTAATATGATGTGTAGTCAGCTGTCATACAAACAAAAATTAATGATTAATAGATAACAGGTTACCAAATAATCCAATATTCATTTTCTTTAAATTAAAGTAATCATACTTATGATTAAGCCCAATTTATAATGAAATGATAGTAAATATCTATGAATTTCTGCAAGAATTTAAAAATTAAAAAAATCAACAGGTGAAGGAACTGATTTTCACAAAATCAAATTTTTGACATCGTTTTTTGACTAAAATCAAGAGAGAACTAAACTAGTCAATAACAAATTATGTAGAGCAATTAAACATTGAATAAATTTAAAAAATATTAGGCCTCACATTGGTACAACAAGATGACTCCTGGAATCATATAGTCACACTTTTATTGCACTCAAATGAATCACACATCCAAATACCACCCGCAAAATTGAAAACTGGAAGAGAAATTTTTCTCAAGCCAAAACTTTTAAATGGTATTCCACTAATAGATTTCTCAAACCATTATATGTTGACGACTAAACTAGGTTTAGGGGCGGCTTGGTTTTAAGTATTTTGGGCGTAAAGTAAAGTAAATGCAGGAGTTTTAACTTTTTCGGTGTTTGGTTTGACATTAAAGTAAAGTAAAAAAAAGTTATGAAGCATTAGAAATCTTCGGCCTAGTTCCTTTGCAGGTAAAGTAAACTCACTCAAAATTGTGCGAGAAAGGAATTCAACGGGCACAAGAAAGAGAGAGAAGGAATCTCAACTGTGCATCCCGTGTTTCGTTCTCCTCCAATATAGAGTTGATGAGAGAAAATAGTGTACGTTACTCTAACACAGCACTCCTCACATTCCCACATGGGGCCACTCTCTCGATCTCTCCCATGACCTGCTTTCCTATCTCTCTCACCTCACCGTCCTGCACCACCTAGCAAGTCCCATAACTCCCACCCACCAACAAACATCAACTCCCCACACCTCCTCCTAGCAAAATCCTACACCACTAGCCCTCATCCTTCCGCTCACACACAACCACCTCCAACAAACTGACAAAGCTCCCCATACTTCCACCTTCAGCTTGTTTGAGCCAGCTACACGTCTCCTCCATCACTCCCTGCACATGCAACCGCTACCTCATAGCCACTCAGATTGCCGCAGCTCGAGCTGCCACTGGTTCACTTTCTCATGTCAGTATTTAAAATACATTGATTTTATTTTACTCTACATGCACCCAACAAAACAAAACAATAATCTTCTCCTAAATTAACTTTATAGACAACAAACAGCCTCAAAGTATTTAGAATACACAGCATTTACTTTACATTTCATTCACTTTGCTTTTTTTTTTTCCAGCAAACCAAACAACCCCGTAGTAAATAAGGTTTGCACAAGAGTAATCTCAATTTAGCTTTAAGTTAATATAAATTTTAATTTTAGTTTTAATTTAATTTCTTCAAAACAACCAAGCAGTCCCATCATTTAATTTGAAATGTCCACGTAACCGGACATCAACAAACCCATCCAAAAATTCTATATAGTAGAAACCACCGACAAGAAATACACACAAGTATCTCATCAAAATCCAACAAAATAAGTTCCAATATTTAAACAATGACAAGGCCAAACAACTGAAACATCAATTGAAAATTATCAATAACTACAAAGCTTTTAATCTCATTGAAGTTATCTATATTAGTTTTATGAATAATTCCGAACACCATTGCAAAAAAAAAATCTTAAAAACCATTGCAACAATATACCCAACTTTAAATAACTCAACCTCCGACAAATTATACTTTTGATACCAAATCCAAAAGTTGTTTACCATAATATCCTCGATTATTTCGGAGAATTAACCTAAGGAGAAGTTATATTGGCTAGAAAGATTATATTGTATCGGATGAAAAAAGATATTTCTTAACAAATAAAATGAACCATATAATCAAAAGTGACACTATGTGATTTCCATGTCCATGATGATGACCAAAAAGGATCCATTAAATTGGCCAAGAGAAGTATTTCCTAGCTTTAAATTAGATAATTTGATTGACATAATTTCACCATTAATTATTTTATATTAGTTCTCCAAAATAAGTAAACAAGACTATAGTGGAATATTGTTAGACTTATGTCAAACATCCAATACGTTTGAGCCAAAATTGTCCAAGACGAGTAGATTAATATGGTGTTCTTTGGCATTAACTATCAGAAGTTGGAGTTCGGATATTCATTTAATAAAAGAGAGAATTACAAGAAATTTGGAGCTTTATGGTTCTAGGTAATTTGTGACTTCCAATTCCAAGTGTTATTTAGCCTTATCAATAGTAAAATATTGGAGCTTATCCTCATTGAATTAAATGACATAAGTGGGTGTAGTTCTTGAATCATGATTATTAGTATGCAGACTTATGACAATAGTTGTTGTTTGTTAACTTTAACATTTAAAATTAAATGTTATAATTGCTTTAGTAGTTTTGGGATTAAAAATTTTTAAATTAATACTGATCATGTGACAACCTTATATACTAACTTGAGTTGTGAAGAATCTATAAATAATAGTTTGTGGCACATAATTCATAATTTTGGCATTAATAATTTTTTTATCCATAGCAATGTGTTATTCCTTCTCGAGTAAAACAAGTGTGAATTCCTTATTCCAATGAAAGTCATCTCCTTGTATTAGAGTGAAGCCTAAAGTATTTTACTCCTATATAATTTGTTATAAGCTAGGTTAGTACCTTGATTTTGGTCAAAAAGACAAGTTAAAAATCTAATTTTGTGAGGATTAATATATATGCTCAATACCTTATTTATTTATAAATTCCTATCAAAATTCTTGAATATTTACAAGCATTTAATTATCAATTAGGCTTGCACTCTGCTATAATATGTTTTCATTTAAGAAAAGTGAATTTTTTTATTATTTGATAATTCGTGATCTATAAATCCTCATTTTTCATTTGACAAAAAAACATATTAAGTATCATTATTAGTTAAATTAGTAAACCATAACCCTAAATCATCTTATATGCAAGTCTTGCATGATATGGTCATATTATAATTCACTAAGAACCAAAATATTTCATACAAATATAATAATAATGGAAACAAAATATTGTGGAGTAAACATTAAATAAGAAAGTAAACAACAATCCCAACCTGCAGTCTGAATGGCTTATGTCCAAGAAGCACAAGACGCTCAAACAAAGATTGTGCTAACCCAGCACGAGCAGCTTTCTTACACATGATAACAGGACCAAGCTGGCAATGATCTCCAACAAGAACAACCTGATTCAAGAAATTTAGTCATCAACTCAACAAAACTAAAGCAACCCGCCCATCAAATGCATGTGCCCACAGAAATGGAAATGCACACCAACGACAAAAAATATTAATCGCAACTTCTCCCTCAAAATACCTGCTTGACTCCAAGAACTAATGGTATTAGACATTCTGGTTCAGTTGCTTGAGTAGATTCATCAATAAGAACCTAAAATAGAAAAAATAATCAGATGAAAATATATTGCAAATGAAACATATAATGTAACATAAATGTTTGCATAGAAGTGAATTTGTTTTTATCAATCTACCTGTCTAAAGCGGAAGTTTGACAAGCGAGGATCACCAGCACCAACACAAGTGCAACAAATAACATCAGCACTTTGAAGTATCTCTCTTTCTGTGGCTCGTTTCAATGCCTTAAACTTCTTTTCGTCACTACTCGATAATTCACCTGAAATATAAGATGAGAGTAACCAAGTCAGTAACCTTCTCTCAATAAAGAAGAAAAAGATGAACTGATTTTATATAACCTCCACTTTTGTTAAGAAAGCATATCAAAGGAAGAATGTTTTCCATACAGCAATGCCAAAAGTTTATAACAGACGGAAGCTTCTACAATCATTCAAAAAACATTGACAGTGTTACCAAAACCACCCTATCATAACTAACTGCAACCCATTGCTTCGATCCATTGTGAAGTGCAACAACGTCCGTGTGATGCTGCACTTTAAGCACACAGCAATTCCATTAAGCAGAATGTTTCACATGTTCGGCTCGACTTCATGCTACCAATTCACTCAAATAAAGTGGTTCACATCTAAAGTTCCTCGCTAGTTTACTTCCCAAATGCAATTCACAATTTAAACACTTATGCTCTCATGTGACTCAAGTTTCTTCTCAACTCTCGAAACTCTCAAACAACCACGCAGAGTAGCTCTAGATCTCATGTGAACCATGTGAATGTTGCTCTCGACCTCACATCATCTCATTGATTTTTGGGTGTTCTTTATTCACGTATATCTTCGAATCTTCCTCGAACTTTTGTAACATTGAATTCTTTAATTCATGTTCTCAACTCTTTGTCGATTCAATTTTACATTCATGGTACGATGCTTTACAAATTATCATTTTAGAGATTTTGTCTGTTACATGACATACGTGTGAAATTTTTTCAAAACTATCTAAAATTTTTCAATTGTGATTTATTTATTTGTTTAATTGTTGAATGTTAATGCTGTGTTTTTTTTTTTTTTTTTCAAATTTTGTAATTTTATATGTTCTATTATAATTGATTTAATCTTTTTATTTAATATTAGAAGTTTAGAACTCTTAATCCAAAAAGTTATATTTGCGTTTATTGTAGATGCTGAGGGTACAAGAAGAATAAATTCTATGTGGAAGTATACGCAACATTTTGATGCAAATAATATGACTGGGCATAAGTGTATTTATCATGTAAACTTAGAAATGCTAGTGTATCAAGAGTTGACGACCACTTGATTGAGCAAATTTAGGGGAAGAGGAAGAATATTTCAATGCCTAAGAAAATCCCCTAATTAAGTTTAAAAAAAAAAATTGTTACCATACGAAAGCAAATGCAACAAAGCAAGCTTTACAAATGGATGAAAATAGCATTAATGATAGTCAGATGAAGAGATGATCAAAGATTTGGGGTAATCTAATAAAGGCAAGCAATTAATGCTATTTGGAACAAATAGCATAAGTCCGAAGATGTCAAGACAAGGTGATTTAAATCAATTTTATTCCTAGCCACGCAAACGAAATCAGAACACAATATGATATAGGTTGAAAGCATTGAGAAAGACACTAGAGAAAACTATCAAAATTATACAAAACAGTTCTCTCAAGCTTGAAGCCAACTTTTTATCATAAGTAAAGGGTAGTCATTCTCCACAAACAGGTCGATGCTGTAAAGGTAACAGTAGAAAAAAAAAAAGTGAGAGGTTTGGAATGAGAAAAAATTTAGTATTTTGTCAACTGAATGGAGTAACATGAGAAATCAGGCTATAACAAATTCCTAGTAAATTCAACATCAATAAGCTATTTTTTAAAAATCAATTGAAGCATCGGAGCACAAGGAGGCAATTATGTTGAATAAATTGCTTAATGCATAGGTGGAGATGATAAGGGGAAAAATATGATACAAGTGATCACAAAAAAACAATTAAACTATAAAGGAGCAAGTAATCAAGTTCTAAAATTATCATTAGTCAGTTATTATTAAATTACACGGTGAAATATCATATATTAAACAACTCACATGAGGTTTTTTTTAATTCTTTGATAGCCAAATTACTAAAGGAAAAGTGGCAGCATTTGTATTAGATATCATGTGCAACATATTACTTAGAATTAATGTTAGAGAATATTGAAAGATCCCAACAATTAGAGAACTCTAAAGAAGGTCATAAAAATATCTAGGTTCATTTATAATCACTAACTTGTATTGAACATGATGAGAAAGTTTACAAGAGGAAAAGGACTTTAAGGCAAGGCATAACATTGTTTGTCACTTCCTTTTTGGAGGGAGGAATTAACCTTAAGAACTTATGGTTGATAATTATTTATTTTGTAGTCCTTAGACTTTTAATTATTTTTAGTTCTAGTAAATTTATTTATTAATTTAATAAAATAAATATTTAAGATATCAAATAAATCTTTATCTTACACCTCACATGAGAGCCACGAGCAATACGGTTATCACTGTATATCTGATAATAATAGGATAAATTTTTTTAATAATCAAATAACATCAAACAATAACTAAATTGATGAAATTCTGAGACATCTAAAATAATCAGATTTGGTTTTTCAGTGACCATATGCTATTAGAAAACAACTAGATTGACGAGAAAAAATAAATAAAAGAAATGGTAGGATTAGGAAATAAATTTATTGCCTAAAAAGGCCCGATTGGTCAACAGTTACATCAACATCAAGCCTTTAATATGAATCATTTTTTCTCCATTTTATACTAGTAAGAGTCAAATTCTCATTTAAATCTAATAAAAAATATCATTTTTAATAATTTCTAACCATATCTTTTTAGGTCTATCTACATTTTTCTTAACATAAGTTGGATCTAATACATCCACTCTCCTAATCGGAACAATGGAAGGCCGACCTTTTATATAACAAAATAATCTAAGAGGACTCTTTCTAATCTTATCGACCACTAGAGCAACTCCAACCTTTTCATGTGTATTCTCATTTTGCATTATGTCTCTCATTGTAAAGTCACGCATTCACTTGAGCATCCACATCTCCAAAACACTTAATTTTATGCTTCTCTTTTAATAGCCAACATTCTGCACCATAAAGCATTGCAAATCTTACCCCCGTTTTATAAAATTTTCCTTTAAGTTTGAGGGGTATTTTTCTATCACACAACAGGCCTAATACATTCCTCCACTTCAACCATTCAACTTGAATTCTACTGATAATATACCCATCTATTTCACTTTCATTAACAATAGACCCAAGATATCTAAAATATGCCCTCTTTTTAATGACTTGATCACCCAATATCACAATCCCACCACTAGATCGATTACTACTAAAATTACACTCCAAGTATTCAGTTTTAGATTTACTCAAACAAAAACTTTTAGACTCTAAAAATGACCTCCATAATTCAAGCTTTCCTTCAACTCCCTCTCTAATCTTATCAATATGAAGATTGTCATCAACAAAAAGCATACACTAATGTACATCTTCTTGCAAATGTCTAGCAAGAACATCCGTAACTAAAGATAAAAAGATAGAGGCTTAAATCTGATCCTTATTGTAATCCAATTAAAATAGGAAAATACTTGGTTTAACCCACCTTGTGTTTGAACAAAAGCACAACTCATGTATATATATCCTTAATAACTTGAATATAAGCATTATTAATTCATTTCTTTTCTACAACTCTCCTGAGTACTTCTCTTGAAACTTTATCATATGTTTTGTCTAAATCAATAACTATCAAATGCAGATCCTCCTTACTCTCTCTATACTTCTCCATCAAACCTCTCAACAAATGTATACTTTCCATAATAGACCTATCCAGCATGAATCCAAATTGATTTTGAGAAACATTAGTATCACGACATAATGTATGCTCAATTATTATCTACCATAGTTTTAATGTTTGATACATTAACTTAATTCATCTATAACTCGCACACTTTTATACATTATCTTTATTCTTAAAAATATAAACCAACATGCTCATTCTTCACTCATCTAGCATACTTCTAGTTTCAAAATAAGATTAAAAAGTTTAATACGACAAGAAATTTTCTAATCTCCTAAGTATTTCTACACCTTTATTTAAATATCATCAAGTCCCACTACTCCACTCATCAGCCATCTTTAAAGATTCAAAATAATATTAAAATTTTAATAAGCCAAAAAATTCATTGATCTCCAAAGCATTTCCACATCTTTATTATAATATTGGGTCTCACCGCTTGTTCACTCCTCATTTTTTTTAAAGCTAAAGGTAAGAATAAAACATTTTTAAAATATTGACCCATTGGTGATAATTTTTCTTATTAATGCTTGACTTGCCATAAATCATTTCACAACTTTGATTAATCTAAATATTGCTAAATAGTATAATACTAGAGAATGTCCCATGTGCTATGCGTACTTGCATTAAATTAAACATGAGTTTTATGTGTGTTTCATGCTTCATTAAAAAAAACACCTTTATATGTCGCATTGCACTTTGTCTGCTGACAACTTCTAGCCGAGAAAGTGGCATATGTTGAGCATAAGACTAAGGCCAAACTTATCAAACTAGTAACATTACATAATAAATTTTAAAACAAAACAAAAGAAAAGCAAAATGGAATAGTTTCTTTCCATTTTGTTTGCCTTCGTTTTGCCCTACGTTCATCAAACTTTCATTTTAACAGAAAAAGAAATATTTTTATAATAATATAATGCAACAGCACAAAGCTTAATTTTGCTGGGTGGCACTTAAAATTCTCTCTCTTTCATGAATATACTAAATAAATAGTAGAAACTATTAATTAGTATTGAATATTGTACTATTAAGCAAACTTACTGTAAATTTCAGAAAACAATTATAAAGATCCGAAGGATGTATCCTGAACTTCTTTATGCATTCGAAAATAAAAAACAACTGAACCCAACCAAGCTTTAAATTAGATTTCGATAATGAATGCTATAAATAAATAGCAAAAATTATGCTAAAGGTAAATTTGGGGTGGCTGCCGTTTTTTTTAAATGTGGTGGTTATAAGTTGGGGAAAAGGAAACTTCGTAAGGAATTCCCATTGTGCATTTTCCACACAAACTAAAATAGCGGAAAAACTCATAAACCCATTTTCTCATAGAGATAAGTATGTAATAAGTGGCTTATAAACTCAAAGAATACCTTGTTCATCTTTCAATAGTTGAAGCTTATGAAGTTCACTCTTTTCAGATGCATCCAGATGACGGACCTGGAATGAATATTCATATAATTATATCAGCAATGCATCTGAAAACTTGAAAGGTACATATAGAAAAGAAACCAAACTAACTAATACCTGATAATGAAGAGTTAGGTGCTCAACGGGAGAGCTAACGGCCTCTCTTGATTTAGCACAGAGCCTAACAACCTTGGTAACACGGAAGAGTAAAATTGTAAGTCTATCAAATGATTTTGTCAACATCAACAGGACAGCTTACAGCTTCCCTTGATTTGGTATCCTGGCTGATGTTTCCTTTAATTTATGAAAAATTTCATACATCTCCTCTAAACTTTAGATCCATTCTACACACAGACTTTTTCTATATTATCACTTCCAATTTTGCTTAAAGAGAAAGCATAACATAAGCTACTTATATCAAAGTATATAATGTAAATATGAAAAAAATGCTTGAGATGAATGAGACGAAAGGAAATATAATTCATTCTTCCTGATACTTCATCTATCATACACTACTATGTTTTTAATACCTAGAAATTTTTCCATATGATACGAGAAGAAAAAAGAAGAAAAATGCTTATGCAAATAGTAAACAAAAAAATTCACCTTTAGCCCAGTTGCACTTATCTTCTCAGCTAGTTGGTCAACAGCCACATTACTTGGAGCACAGACAAGGACCTGAATGAAATAAAAACAGCTATGATACTGAATGTTGGAAATGCTACTGTCAACCAGGTGCCCAAACGTACCTGTCCTTGTCCTTGTTTAGCCATGTGGTACACAATTGCAGCAGATGTAACTGTTTTTCCAGTTCCAGGCGGGCCTTGTATTAAACTAATAGGTTTTTGAAGAACACTCTTAACAGCAAAAACCTATAAACAAAACAAAGGGCTAGGAGTATTAACATGGAAATAACAAATAACATAATCAAGTGGACGGTTTAAAATACTAGCGAACAAAAGGGCAATAGACTACTCTCAAGTACAGCCTCCATGTATAAGTTTCAATCGATAGAAACTGCACTATATATAACTGAAGCAGAACGCCATAGTTTGACTTAACAGCTGCAAGAACACTTGTTGCGATTGTTCTGGTTATTATTGTTTATAATTATAATTCTATTATTATTAGTAATAACAATAACAATTATTCTTATTATTATATACATAATACTGAGTCCTATAGATTTTTTTTTTTTTTCTGCACGGTCTTTGTTTCATGTTTGTATCTCTTGTCCATGCATAATAGTTTAAACAAGAAATTACATGCAAAGCATTCATTAAGGAAACTATATCATATTAAAATTTTAAAAAATTCAAACCGGATGAATGGTAATTTGTTTGAATCCTCTTTCACTATTTCATGCTGTCTTTCCAAAATAAAAACTATCAAAGACTCAATATCCATCTTTGTTTTCCTAATCTAGTTTTTACCCAAATGGCTGGGTTCATTCCCTCCAATATACAACAAACCCCCAACCCCCACTTTCACTGTATAAAAAATCCCTGAAAAAACATGGATTGTTGGGAAAAATTACACGAATCAATGTTAAAGGGGGACCAAGGGTGATGCTGAAAACCCACATTGATGGTTTCAATCAATAATTAACCAAGTTGTATAATTCCATAAAAAAGAGGTAGACTTAGAGACCTATCTATAACGTGTCCTGATTCTCTTTTGACCCCAAGAGCAGTTCAAATTTCAAACAAAAATACCTGAGAGGCATTCAACTCTGGGAGGCCTGGAGCACCAAAACGACGGGGTAGAGTATTACGGACAACTTGGAGTTCAACTTCATGTCCAAGAAGGTGATGATAGATATATCTGCATCAAGGAATTCAATCGCAGTGCTCAATAAACAGCCATTGCATAATATCCATTAATAATTTAATATGTATTGTTCTCTCAGCTAGTTCTCATGCACAAACCAGAAATGAAAATAAATGTGAGATTTAGGCTTCGTTTGGGATGGCTTTCTTATTGTTTCTTAAAGCAGCTTTTTAGTACAAAAATTAAAAATTTTGTACCAAAAATTTGTTTTAAGAAGCAATAAGAAAGCCGTAACAAACAAAGCCTTAATGTCTGTCCAGCACATTCAGCAAGAATACATAGGCTGCTATGGTTCACATCATCATGGTAATTGTCATATAGAAGATCGACATGATAAAAAACAGCTCTTAAAAGATGAAACTAAAAAATAGGCTGTTTGCATGTTTGATATGTATCACAACGGAACCTTATCAGAAAAAGAAAAAAAAATTTGAGTGCAATTACATCAATTCACTTGCATGGACAAGAATCCACTTGCTTACCCGCTAACACTTGTTTCATCCACAGCAAAGGTTTTCATTGCCCCTTGCATTCTATCGAAGCTGGTGCTTTTCCAGACAAAATCAACACTAAATCCATGGTTCAAATCAATAGGAACTCCCTGCTAAGAAAAAAGATATGATAAGCATTTACCTGTGCAAATTACACTTGATGCCAAAGTTCTGGATTCAAAGTTCTTACCTGACTAGCACGGAGTTCAAGCGCAACCTCCTCCTGAGCAGTAAGCTTTATCTATTTTGAAAGAAACACTTACAATTAGAAGATTAAAAGAACTGCTATAAAACTTGGCAAGCCTATATTGATTAATCGAGTGCTCACACCCCTAGAAGTCTCAAATTTTCATGGTATCACCATGTGAATAACCGAAACCAGCAGTTACGTACCACATGTCCAACGGATTGCCACGCAGGATGAGCTGCATCGCCAGAATACCGCAATCTTAACTCATCACCGGGAACAAGCCTTAGTTCATTGTCTTCCTACAAATTATTCAAAATTAATTTATTGCAATATTAAAGGGGACGGTACAAATAAAATGTAATACTAAGAAAAGTCACATGATGTCCACTAGTTGTATAAACCAACAAGAGAACACCTTGGGAAAGACAAAATAAGCTATTCGCTTCTTGTTAAGGCCAATATCCCATCTGATGGTTGCGTTGTCTTTACTCTGTGACTCCTTCATCATCTGCAGCAAGAACCAAGCAGAGAGCTCAGCTATGTGCAAGTCAAACATAAATCTTAACACTTAAGAAAATGATGATGAATGTTCAGAAAAACAAATTGGACACTATGATGCCACAACAGAAAACTGTCATTTGATTATTACCTTATCATAATCAGCTTCCAACTTAATTAGCGGAGCAAATACATTTTGATACTGTCCAAAGAGCAAACAACGTCAAATTTCCACAATTAAGGAAAAGGTTGACTGAAATAAAATTGCACGGAAAATATCCTTTGTATAAATGTGCGGCAAAATTTAGAACCTGGTATGCATCTTCATACTTTAAAGCCACAGACTGCGGCTCATCATCTACTCCAGGTTTCTCAAGATCTTCTAAGGAAGCATCAGGGTTTGTCTTCCAAAGCTCCTCCACTTTGTTAATTTGTTGAGCTGTAACCTGTCGTGCCCTGAGCTGCTCCTGCTCAGAAGGAACCTGAAAGAGGAAACAGTTAATTTAGATGCTTCAAGCACCCTTTCAAATGAACAGAAGCAGGAATCAAACTACCAACCTTAACCAACCATGGAAGAAAACATCTATCATCAATCAGAGGACACCACTGACTGAGATCCCAATTCATGTCTTTCAGAGCATTGACACTAAGGCAAGGTTCCCTACACAACAGAACAACAACACTCTCCGTTTTGGCAGAAATAAATCCAAGTAAAAAAACATTGCGACAGCCACAATTGTAGCACTCAAGTATTGTTTCTCCCAATGGGCTGTCCTTATGGAGACAAACTTCCTTATGTTTTGCTCGTACCTGGTAAGCAAAATTATAAATATATTAGCCAATCCTCACATAAACTAAAGTATATGAGCAATGACTAAAATTTATACCACTTTGGCTTAAAGTGCTACCAAAATAATTAGTAAAAATGTTAATCTCAAAATTAAAAAAATTGAATGTACTTCTAGCTCAACATGCTTCACAACAAATAGATCTGGTTAGTTTTCCTTCAGATTAAAATAACTAAAAACCCCACAATATGTGGGCATAGCATCACTTGTTCAGGAGGGGTGGGGTAAAGTTGACGTAGCAGCTTTTTTATTTGAAAAAGGAATATTTTAATATACTCTCCATTCCCACAAGGAGCCTAAATAAGGAGTGAGAAACTGCTTAAAGCTTAAGTTGCAAACTAGGGTCTGTTCATGCAAAGTATTTAGAAAAAGGGTGAACTGAAGAGTTAAACTAAAGTAGACAGTGAAATAGATGTATTAACTCTGATGCTTTTATAAATCCCAGAACCACGGCCCTTCACTTTTTAGATAAGGAAACCAACAAAAATTCCATGGCAAGTTAGCATCTAAAAAATATTACCAGAATATTACTTTGCCAAAAAAAGAAATTTTTGGTAGAATACACTGCTGCATTTTCCAATAATCTTGAACCCCAGACAAACATTTTTTGGGGTATAAAACCAACCATATTGGATAAATTAATTTGGCAATCACATTCATCATCATCATCATCCCGATCTCACTATTTGAGGTAAATTTGTGAATTCTCAGTAGTCATTATTCATTTGTTGCCTTTAAGGTGTTGCATCTTGCATGAGGCGTTAATTGCTTGAAAAAAAATGTTTTACAAAACCATGGTAATGAGCCACTTTGAGTCCCAAATTTGAAAGGGAACTACTTCACAGAAGTGATGGTTCTTGGTGGATATGATTTCTCCATTACGAGGATATCCAAATCATATATTCCCGCAGCCAAAATGGTAATGGGTGAATGAGAAATTAATGCCCAGAGTATGCCCATTGGAATTGGTCTTTTGTTTGAATTTGCTAAGAATGTAAACTCCCAAACTGCTAAGGGAACTTGTCTGGTTCGAGTTTAAGAAAGAACATATTGCGTAAGTTGGGCCCACGAATCTCTCTGATATGCACATAGGGCATGCAAATCATGGACCCTGAGAGTTAGGAGCCTAATGCGCGCCGACAAGGTGAATGATGCATTATTGGGGTTGCCCTTACACAGGTCTCATTTTGCAATTATATTTTTCATTTTCCAATAAAATTTGAATTTATTTTGGATTAAATCAGGAATTAAGTCAGAGAATATTTCTAGATTATTCTCAAAATTTTAAGGGATTTAAATTATCAGTTCTAACTCATTAAAATTGATCATGAGTGTGTTTATAAGAGAATTAGCAACCTTCAATAATAAAAAAAATAAATGTGAATTTGAGCAACGATAGCCAGCCAATTATGTGAACAATCAATAAATACGGACAATTTTTTTTACTAAGTTAATCTGAATTTGAAAGGTTGTAACCTGTGAGATTAATTCAGATTAAATCATCCATTATTCCAAGTTTATAACATCTCTTCCAACAGCTATATAAGAAAGCTTTCTCCAACGTTTTCAAATACAAAAAAATTAGAACATCTCTTTCTCATATCCTTACTATTTTTCATGCTGATTAGGCTTAAGGTTTTTTCTAAAAGTTTTAAGTGCTCAGGTGATAAGAGTAAATGCATAAACATGAGTTTGTTGGAGCAGTCTGTGTGGTATGTAAGTCCTGCTTGGTCTTTGTTATATCTTAGTAGACAAATAAGTACACGGACAAGGAGCAAATATGTTCTAACAAAGCAATTGAACACAAACCTCAATTACCTATCAATTTTTGTTTTCAAATTTTGGCTAAAAATTGATTTTTTTTTTTTTTTTTTTGGATTTTTTTTTTTTTTTTTTGTTGAAATATTGTAATATTTTTATGGATATTAGTAAACATGTAAAAATTTATTTCATTAATTGCGTGCAATATTTGTGGCAAACTTCAAAAAAAAAATCCATCTAAAGAGGCAAATAGGTTGCTAGGAGTTCAATATTTTCATTGTTGCTTTTCATTTTTATTTTTGAAAATATTTATTTATTATAAGGACTAAGAATTCAATTTGGGTGTTATGCCTCCTGAGAGCACTAACATGACATTTGAGTCATCGCCTAAGATTCAAGCTCCAAACCTAATCATGCATTGCAAGTGTTGGTTTCGTTTAGCCACAAAAAGAAAATGGAGAAATATATTTGATTGAATTCCAAGAGATGGCGAAAAAAGATTGCTTTATCAGATAACAATGAATCTCGTGAGATTCCTGCCGGAGGATCCTCCTACTCTAAAAGGGGATAAGTTACACGCTCAACCTGTGAACTGTGGATGCATGGAAGCACTCTACTTTCCTATGTAGGAATAACAATTTGAATAGTTTGCCTGATGTGTTATATGGTGCGTGCAGTTCAAAAAATCAACTAAGAAAATATGAGATTCTTGGATCATAAATATATATTACGAGTATGTTGGTGCCACGAAAACTATGATGGTTTGATTCTTGGACTTCAAGATGATGGACTCCAATACAATGGCTAAGTCAAATGCAAGATCACCAAGTAATTCTCCATGATTTACCGAGAAGGAATGATTCTAAGTGAGCCCTCTTAGACAACTATTATTGAGAAGCTACCCATACATGGAAGGAGTTCAAGAACTATTTAAAATACACGAGAAGGGAGATGAATGTTGAAGATCTTGTTATTAGACTTTTTGCTGAAAAAGATGACAAAGGCTCGAAGAAGGTCTTCAATATTGCAATGGCATGAAAGATGACTAGTGAAAAATAATGTAATTGCTACACACAGCCAGAATCTATTAATAAAAATGAGAAGTCATTCGCTCATATTGCTTGAATCCTTTAAAATGGAATGGTAGATAAAGACATGAAGCATTATATAGATTAATTAGCTCAGATCGCATACTAGCATTTCATATTAATTCCAACAATAAATGTGAAACCTATGTGGAGGTAAAACTAACAAGGACATCATTCCAAGGACTTAAAAGGAAACATAGACCCTCCATAGCTATATTTGTGATTTCAAATTTGTTCAAAGTTCAAACTAAAAGTGGAAATAAATACGTTATTTTTTTTATAATAGCATAAAATATTTGTGTATTTGCTGAAAAGCAAAGATGAGACTATATATAAATTTATTTTCTATAATACTAAAGTTGAGAACAAGCTCAATAAAGATTAAGGTGTTAAGAAGTAACATTAATGGAAGGTATGAATCACCCATTTTGAGTTCTATGCACAACAAAAAATAGTACATAAGTTCACACCTCATTATCCTCCTCAATCCTATTGAACACTAATACACACTCAACGACAAACACAGGGGCATCCGACAAAATTAACGATCGACCAATGCAACATTGTGTGAAACGGGTATGACATACCCAAAAGTTGTGTGAAATCACTCGAAACACTATCAGCTTGCAAAATCGATCTCACCTGAGTGCTCAAAACATCAAAATTACCAAAATGGCGCCCCCTTTGTGCTTGTCGGTATGTAAACTTCTTTGAATGGCCTTTGATCGCAAAACATATTGCGTCGTTGAGTTTAAAACGTCAAATTACCAAAAGAAAACCTATTGCGATCAACTCAAGCAAAAGCAATCGTAATCGACAAAGTATTGGAGATGTTGTATGAAATTGCCCAAATGGCCTCTGTTTACAAATTGATTGCGCCATCGCATTTGCAACGCCCAAAATGCTAGGAAAAAAACATTCATATTGGTCGAGAACTCGCATGAGAAGAGAAAATCGGCAAAAAAACCGCTCGCATATGAAGCAAGGCGAAGTTCGATGCACGTGAATGACAAAAAACAATGAGCAAATCAACATGCATTTAAAACAAATATTTATCTATTAAAATTTTAAATTTTATTTTTGAATCAAATATTTTAATTTTTAAATCATTAAAAATGATTATTAAAAAAACTATAATTAAAAATCTTTTGAGTAAAAGAGTGTTATGTTCATTTGCTGACAAAAGGACACTTCTATTATTTTTACTTTTTATTTTAAAAAATATAATAATATGAAATAAAAAAAGAAAACTAACCTAAAACAAAACCAAAATGTAATATCTGTAACATCTCGCACTCTCATTTCCTCACATAAATAATAGAAGCTGACACCCTGCCTTACTATCTCAACCCCGCTAACACGCAAGTGATTTAGCCTCCATGCCGCCACCCACAAGCCGTCTAGCCAACCTGCTTAGACCGCACAGTCATCGACCTACAACCCCGCTTGCGCATGCCATACCCGATTCATGCTCGTTTGCCCGAAACCATCCTCTCGAGAGAGTATCCCACGGATTGATCTTTGTGTCCGTCGGATTCTTTGTACTAGGAACGGCTGGATTTCAACAATATATATACACACACACACACACAATAAAGCTTGGAGGATTTATCATCATAAAGGCCAGAGATCTATGACCTTGATTGAGCCTTTATATTTTAATTTTCATGTGTTGTAAGAGATTTATGTGATTCTTTATTTTATTGCAGTGCTACCCTCACTTAAGGGAGCTTTTGTGTTGTTTGGCCAATGACCTTCTTGTCTTTTGCTCCTTTCATATTTTTTGTGCCTATATATATGGTTCATTGTTCTCTTGTATGGATGATGAATATTTTCATATAAATTTCTAGTTATATTCTTTCTCTTCTCTTAGTAAGTTGAGATTTTGTATGAAGTCCTTTGCATAAAGGCGAAGAAATATCCAATAGCATGTGAGCTCTTGGTTAGTATCATCTTCTCTCTCTATCTCATTTTTTTCTCCTTCCCTAGCTGCCCAAATAGCCCCTAGCTGCAGCAACCTGCTGCACTCAACCAGCAACCACCTCCCTCCCTTCCTCTTTATCTGCCTCCACCTTCTCCCCAACACCTCTTGCATGCCTCCGATATGGCACCGATATGTGTCGGATATGGCAAAGCCGTATCCAATTAAAAAACTATTTAATTTCAAAAGGACACACATATCTGATAGGCGTGTCCGTTGAAAAACAAAAAAATCCGGAAAAAAAATGTGTCATATTTACTTCCACGGCTGCGAGTGAGGTTCTCTCAGTTCCGAGATGGATTTGAGTCTCTTGATGATATGAGAATATTAGAAATTTATAATCTTTCACTTGATGAGTCTGAATTAGAAGATATGATATTTATTCAATATGATATAGAAGTTCAAATACAAACCACTAAAGAAACAAATCATATCATTCCTTCTATTAAATAGTGGAAAGTTCATGTGCTAGACAATTTATGTTTATACTTTTGTTGTTGTACTAAACATTTAATGATTACTTTTATTTTGATGTTATAAGCTACAAGGCCACAAATGATGGTCCTTTCATTGTTCTGTAATTTCAAATATTATGCTTTGATTGATTTTTTAATTTTTATGTATGATTTATAAATTATAATGGTGTGTCTGTGCCGTACCTGTATCCTGTATTTGTTTAGAATTGACATGTCCCGTATCTGTATCGTGTTGTATACGTGTCGTCGTATCCATATTGGTGCAACATAGCGTTTTATGAAGTTTATTTTCTTAACTTTGATGTTATCTTAGCATAAATCTCTATTTACATGACTTATTTCGCTTATTCCTGCATCATATATATATATATATATATATATATATATCCTAACATCTATCCCTCGCCTCTATAACAACAACAACAACATCAAGAAAGAAAGAACCTGTCCTTTCTCCACCACATCTA
Source organism: Dendrobium catenatum (assembly GCF_001605985.2). Lineage (NCBI taxonomy): Eukaryota > Viridiplantae > Streptophyta > Magnoliopsida > Asparagales > Orchidaceae > Dendrobium > Dendrobium catenatum. The sequence goes on along the minus strand of NW_021318805.1, from coordinate 481,241 downwards.
AACTTCTCCACCATCCACCACCTCTATCCCAAAAAAAGAAAAAAAAAATCCCTCCAACCTCTCTCTCTCTCTCTCCACTTTCTTAAAGAGAGAGAAAAAATCATAAAAATATAACTCCCCCTCCTTTTTCTTTTTCTCTCTAAATTGAGAGAGAAATCACTTCTTTCCATTTCGCCTCACTTTCTTTCTCTAAATAGAGAGAGAAATCCCTCTTTCTCTCACTAGAATCTATCCACTTCATCTCTCTCTCCCTTAAACAAAATCAAAAAATAAAATATATATTTAAAAAATCAAGAAAAAGAAATACATAAAAAATAATATGTTGTTTGTTGCGTGTAGGTTTCATCGCTTCGCCATCGTCAAGCCTACTTCATGAGCACAGGTATAATGTCACTAAAACTAAAAACTATCAAAGCCCATAATGATGCAATCGACGGTCAAACTGGAGCCCCATACACGTTTTTCTTAGTATGATGGCAGGAAGTTCATTGAAGATGTTCGCAATAATCTGTGGGTGGACCCCGTTAAGTATGCACTTAACTTGGCAAGAATAGCGTCATAAACAATTTTCTTAGCATTGCAGGAGAGTTTGTTGGCGGTGTTCGCGACGCAGCAAATAAATCTCGTTAGTGGCGTGCTGGACGCTATGAGTGGAGCTTCGTACACATTAAAGTTGCAGAAAAAAGCTTGTCAGTGACATGATCGGGTATTTTTACCTAAAGCTTTTTTTTTTTTAAGTACCCCATACATACCTCTCTTGGAGTGATGGGATTTTTAGAATTACAGCTGGAGTATCATAAGGCACCAATCCTACACGCTTTTCTTAACATAATGGTTAGGCCTAAACTCCTAATAAATTCTCCCTTACAGAGAACTGAATAGAATTAGTTAGCTCACTACAAGCACTACCAGAACCTTATAAAAACTCTAAGAACTCACACAAAAAACTCAACGGGACTTTTGAAATGCATGAAACAAACTCTCATATTCCTTGTCCTTATGGAGGGAGAAGATGTCCCATGTGCGACTCGCAACATTAATGAAGATAATATTAAAATAATAAAAAGTACACATGCGAAACATATGCATGTACTCATCCCCATATTCGTTCCAATTTCTACTTTGCCACCAAATCCGCAACCCTCTTTCACGCAAGCGAACAAAAGGCAGTCTTTAAAAATGTTAAAACAGCAAAATATGATTATAAAAAATCAAATTTTGTATAATAGCCACATGTATGAATTTTGCAAGATGATTTTCAAATCCTATGTGTAATGTCTTGAAATGCATGAAACAAACTCTGCCTAAAGTCCAAAAAAAGTGCCTCGAGATATGTACAAATGAATCCAGCAAAATCGAATGTCGCAAACACGCGTAATATAGATGCATTGAAAATCGTGAAGTACATTGAAAATGCACAAGAAAATAATTCCTCTTAAAGATAAAATGCCAGTACATGCCTCAATGACTAAATTAATGTGATTTCTGATAATGCATTGCAAGCTACGCAATTATAAATAAGTTCTCAAATAATTCACTCTAAAAATAATGCAAATGTAAAAAAGTCCAACTAAAAATTTTAAATTCTAAATACTTTCTTGCAAAAAGAAAGCATTTGCATCTGCTCTGATGAGCGAGAAAAATATATAAATGTGATGTCTGAGAATGTTGTGTAGATTGACTAATAAAAGCATTTTTAAAAATCCTAGCTCTAAAAAGCATGCAAACGTGGCAAAGTTTAAAAACTAATTTTTAAATTTTAAAACCCTTTAAAAAAATATAAAATGCTTAATGCTTGCATGTACTCCAACAAGCATAAAGAATATATAAGCATAAATGTGCCAAAATTCAAATATATAAAGTGAAAATTAACAATTGAAAATTCAAGGAAAAATCCATTCACCCCACAACAATTTGTCTAAGAGGGCAACTTTGAGAATAATTTCAGCTCGCGAAGAGTGAATGTCTTGTCCTCTCCCTCCTCCATCCTAACGCCCTCCAGCCTATGCAGCTCCACCAGAAAGCCTCCCCCACCTCTTGTATACTTCTCACCAAGGTTTTGAGAGATATCATGGTTTTGGATAGCCTTGCATCTCCATCATGAGTGCTCCCCAATTGACCTTTGTGTCTCCCAAGGTCTGCAACCACTTCATCCCCATGATGACATCAGTACTTCCTAACTCCAGTGGGAGAAAATCCTCACTCACCTAAATTCCTCGTATGTTCAACACCACTCTACAGATTCTCTGGCATTTCTCCACCTTCCCCGTACCCACATCACCCTATAATAGCATGTGTCCATCAATTTCACTCCAATTGGTCGACGACTTGTATGGAAATAAAATTGTGGGTAGCCCCAATGTCAATCAGAACCACCACCACCCTATCTGTTATTTCCCCTTTTACTTTCATGGTATGATTTGGTGTGAATCCTACCACTGAGTTCAGGGATACCTCCACCACATCGAGGTGCAGCTTGTCCTCCATCTCTTCCTCTACCTCTCCCTCGCCTCCCTCCTCAGTTTCCTCGTCATCACATGCGGCGAGAACCGAAAGAGTTCCATCCTTGCACATATGCCCTGGAGTAAATTTCTCATCACACCTGAAGCATAATCCCTTCCCCTTTTTCACTTGCATCTTCCTCTTTGCCAGTCTCTTGAACTTTCCACCACTCCCTCCTCCTACCGGCTTTTTTCCTAGTAGTCTCGCGAAATCCACCTGCTGCAGGATTCTTGGGTGCTAGGAGAGTGGTAGTCATCCTGTAAGAGCCACCTGAATTGTTGCTCATGGCTCCCCTCTCTAGCTACCTCTGATCTTCCACCAACTGTGCCAACTCCATAACCTCTCTCAAGTCACAATGCCTCATGACCCTCACCGCAGCTCTGATCTCGGAATTAAGCCCCTTAATAAAGTTTCTCTCCAACACTGTCTCGGATAGTCGCTCCACCCGAATGACCAAGTGCTCAAATCTCTCACGGTAGTCTGCCACTAATCCGTACTATACTAGTGCAAAGAACAGCTCATAGAAGTCCCCTTCCCTGTCGATTCGAAAACGTTCCAATAAACATTCCTTGAATTCCCTCCAACTCCGTATGGGACTCCTCTAATCCCTCCACTAATACCAGGACAACACCTTCCCCTCCAAACATAGACCCGCTGTTGTGAATTTCTCCTCATCCGTCAGTCCATTGACTGCAAAATACCTCTCCACCTTGTAGATCCACCCGTGTGCGTCCTCCCCTTCAAAAATGTACATCTTCAGCTTTCTCACCTTCTGATCTCCCATGTTTTCCCTTATTCCTCCATAATTTTCCCTTTCCCAAGTGCTTGGCTCCCCTCAAGTCTCCCGATCTTCCCTCCAACACTCATACACAAACCTCTCTTCACTTTCTCCCATCTTTTCTACAAATTCAGCACCCATTCTTCCATATTCACCTTCTTTTCTCTTCCAACCAGCACCCCTTGATTCTAGCCCCCATATCCACGTCTCTCTCCATACCTTCCCCATTTCTCCTCAATGATCTCCACATCATTTTCCCTCCTACAAAAATCAGAATTCGTAGTTCTTCCCATCGGCCCCTTTACCTCCGATGCCGCCACTTGAAATTGATTTTCCAATAGATTTTTCACCATCACATAAAGATCATAAAATTTGTCTTCTACGGATGAAAAGTTGCCTTCTACGAATGAAATTCGATCTTCCACTATGGCTTTTATTTGGCTCATCTCCCCTTCAAGGCATTCCTCCAACACAATTTTAACTTTTTTATGGACTACATCAATAAACTCAGAAGTTCGATTGTTTTCTTTAAGTTTTGAAATTCTAGTCAACAATTCAATAGTGTTGGGCCAACCTAAAATCTAGTTCATCCTAGCAATGCAAATGCAAGGAAAATCATTATGATTAGCTAAAGGCAGGAAGAATACTAAATTCAGAGAGAGTTTCTTCGGAATAATAAATGAAATTTCCGAGAGATATGCAGCAACATAAAAGAGAGGTTACCAAATAACCATTTACACTGGCTTATAACATATCAACCGAAGCTGGAACCCTCATATCCACATACGAAAGGTTTAAATATTCACAACCAGGTGAAAGTTTTCTAGGTCACTACAAGATGGAAGCTTGAATAATCACACGAAGTCGAAAAGTTTGTGTAATCACAAATAGAAATATGTCTGAGTGTTGTCAGATAAGCAAGTTCGTTTCCAGCACCAAACAATCAATCCATATGCCTTTGACCAATCCAATCGAATTTCAACAGCCGCTAAATGGTTAACGATATTCAAGTTGATTGAATGCACCTAACTCTACCACTCACCAAATGATTAACGATGTGAGATCCAGACGTGTTTCCCCTCGAGTTGCAGAACCATTTCCGGCACGATGGAACATTGCACCTAACAACGCAAGCTGGATTCTGTACCCCGCAGTACCTGCACGCGTGCTCGGTGAAATCCCCTTTCCCAAACTCGTAGTTCTCATCCTCACCAGTCTCCTCAAAGTTGAGGCCGCTCATTCCCGCCGCTAGTGAATCCACGGCCGTCGAACCCGCTACTGCCTTCGCCTTGCTGAACGACGAAGATCCCGCAGAGGACGAAGAATGATTATTCCCACTTGGATCGGTGGACTGGAGTGCAGCGTTTGAGGGATCGGTCAGGGGTTCCGCAGTCGGTGCCCGCCATGTCGGTGACCTACTCGGCTGGGACAGCTCTTGGAACTCGGGGTAGTCGTAGTCGTCTCCTTGCGTGTTGAACTCCAGGAAGGTGTAGGCATCCCCGCCAGTGTCCGGCTGCGATGCCGTCTCGTAAAGATTGCTGACCGACTGAGCGGCCATGGGTACGATTTAGGGTTTCCAACGGGCTATCTTGTCGCTGTGTGAGTGAATGAGGGTTAGGGTTTCGAAGGGGAAACGAAGAACAGGGGTCGCCTTAGAGGAACAAAGGAGGGGATGATGCGAGATCGCGGAGACGAGAAAACGGGTAGGCCTCTAATGGTCTTTAACCATGGTTAAGTACGAGGTTTAACGGGTTTGAATTCGATTTGATGGCTAAAGATGAATCCGAGCCGTTGGATTCTTCCTCTAATGGTGCGGAGTCCGCAGGATTGTATTTTTAATTTTTTATTATGAGTGGACACATTGTGCATCAAGGCTGTGAAAATAAGATCACATAAAGAATCAGAAGTAGGGGTGTCAATATTTGACACGACACGAGAACCCGACCCGGATCCGACCCGAAAAATTCGGGTTGGACCCGACCCGATTTCAAAACGGGTCGGGTTCGGGTTCGCGACAACCCCGCGACCAGTTTCCCGGGTCGGGTCGTGTCAACCCGGCAACCCACCGGGTCAGGTCCGGGTTGGCATTTCCGACCCGTTTACCTAACCGGGTCGGGTTAGGGTCGACCCGTTTGAACCCGGATCAGTTCCGGGTTCGACCCGAACCCGACCCGTGACCCGAAATTGACACCCCTAATCAGAAGGATAAAATTTTCACAATTTTGACCAGTCCAATTAGCGTTGAATCGAACCGGATATGTAATAAATATAATATTATTAAAATTAATAAAATTAGTTTAACCTCTGTAGCTTAATATCTTATGATTCTTATGGCACTATTTTGATATTCATTAAGCATAAGTGAGAACACAAAATAAACTAATAATGCAACAACTAAGTCTACAAAATATAAATAAATAACACGTAATATAGATGTAGCATCAATTAAGTCTATAAAACATAATAAAATATTTCATAAATTACTTAAGTAGGATTTATAGTTAATATAATAAATGAAGAGTGACTCTAACAGCAACATCAACACCAAACGATGCACCTCGCAGCTCCAGATTCTCCGGCGCCTCCCAGTTCTCACACATGATGACAAAACAACATTGCATTGGGGGAGAAATGCAAATCATTGTCGAGTCTCTATTTTGTGTTGGGCGTTGAGGAGTGCATATCATCTTCATTTCTCTTTCTATAGCATGTGAAACTGTATAAAAAAAATAAACAAAAAAATAGAGATCTTATAATTTATATCTCTAATTAGTGAAGTTATAAAAATAAAATAAATATAAGATATTCATTATAATTGTGTGCATAATATGAAGTAATAAAAAATGTATAGCAAGATTGTAACACTTTATACTAACTTATAAAAAAAAAAAAAACATATTCATAATACATATATGAAGTTAGTAATGACTCTCTTTCTTTGTTCAATAGTTTTAATAATTTCACAAAAGAAAAATCTAATATATCCTATATTTGCATCATGAAAGCTATACTCATAAGTTGAGTTTCTAAATCTCACTTCACCAAAATCTGCAGACTCAAATGCATCTAAATCATTAAAGTCAATTATGTCACATCCATCTCATTAATTATCTAGTTCACTTTCACCAAAAAATAAGAAATATAAATAAGATTTTTATTTATTTATTTATTTAAAAGATATATTCATATTTCACAAACAACTTATAATGTGTAGGCTGAGTTGATGTTATATCTTCTTCTTTGACAACTGGCATTGCATCTTCTTTGTATATCTCAGTTTCGAACTGCTTGATGTCAAGATCTAGCGGTGATTCATCATCAAGCACCGAGAACTCTATTATTTAAACATAGATGTAACACAGATGATGACGATGTTTGGCTTAGAATTCTTATAACTATTTTATGCAAGTTGAGTGCACATGATCTAAATATCTTCCATCACTCATATGCATAATGTGATATTGTAGAGCTTAGTAAATATGCATATATGTGAAAAAAAAAAAAGTCTAAGCAATGTTATTAAAAATACAATTAAGGTTGCATCTCCTTTGCCATCATTAGAGCAATTGATTTTCTAAAATTTTCTAAGCCATTGCGGAATAATCTAACATCGTTAATTGCAAGTGGGGGCTTAGGACAAATATCCTTATTTCCAAGTAGTTCAACAATGTCACCATCCAAGACTAAGTGGAAGAACATATTTTCTAAATAATATTTATTCATTTATCAACCAAATCAATACATATATTCAGAGCTGGTTAATTGCATTAAAGAAAACTAATAAAATGTGAAAAATATAATTCACATTACTACTATTAATAATTATAATCTATAACCAAAGTTTATGCTAAAATATACAATAGCCACACGAGCTACAAAAAATACAAAAAAAAAAGTTAAAATAAAAACTATACTAGCATCAGTACTGAGCCTCGAGCTGTAGGCAGGCTCTTAACATGAAATCATTTAAAATCACAAAATGAGTATAAACACCTTCCAAGTAACCAAAATCTATAAATATTTTCAATGCAAGGTAAAAGAATTAATATGTATATTCAATTCTAGTTACTATCAATCATCACTTAATATGATCAATAAAAATGTCAAAAATTAATATGATTAAATAAAGTCACCCAATAAGCCATGCTAATATATATTATGATGTATCAATATTAATACCAACAAAATTTTAGTTATTTCTATTAATATCACACCCCAACCCGATCAGGATAGATCTCATCGTGTTGAGTTATGACAAACAGTTCTCAATATCTAATTTAGAATGTTTATAGGCTCTTCCAATGTTCACTTAAAATAAAACTACATACAATAGAGCTATTAAAACATTCAAATATTGAGAATAATATCATCCATAATGCTTCTTCAATGAGCAATACAAAATAACTATGCATTTCTTAATCATATTTCTTACATTTGAATCAATAAGATTGTTTATTACATCTGAATAAATATGACTGATATATAACCGTACACAATAGACTTTATTTAAGAATGTAGTATTATATTAGCACATTTTTAGTTTAATTAAAATGTCTACTAATGCAAGCCAACATTTTAATATCATAGCCAATATAATAAATACATAGCGGTAGACAACGAACTTTCATTTAAAAATGCAGTAATATATTATTGGTGGTATTTTTTTTCCAATATTCATATGCAATAGAAATAAACATCAATAAAACAAATCATCTTCATCTTCCCTAAGTGTACATAAAAAAACCATCAATATACAAACATAACTTCAAAGTTACATATTCCCTTGGTATAAAAATAACTATCATTCCTCATTTCTACATTGACTTTTACTTCAAACTAGTTATCATTTTCATGAGATCTTCCTTATTTCTTCGTTCTCAGCAGTTATAAAAAATTTATTGAGCTAAAATCCTATAAAATATGATATTTTTGCATCATTTCATTTAAACAAGAGCGTCAATTTGTAGCCCTAAATTTTGAATTAAAACTTTTTGGGCTGGGTTGGTCAGGCTTGTAAGAAAAAATTAAAGAAGAGATAAAAATGAATATACACGGGTACAATACAAGTGTCATGATTTTATTGGAGTCCGGACACAAAACTACATCCAGACTGGGCACAGAATAATTTTTCGAAATGAAATTTCCCAATAGCTTTTAACGTTTTTTTTTAATGAATTGGAGTTATCATACTCTATGAAAATATGAAATTACTTATGATTATATATTCAACAAAAAAATTTCTATCACATTTTACATAAGGAGGTGAGAAAACATGAGAAATTTTAAAAAATACTAGTTTAATTAAATTTTATGTTAATAATATCATATGTCATGGTATTCATTGTAGTAATGTGAAAGTTTAATATTTTAATATTATATAGAGTCCAACATATGCATAGATAAGTGAAGATGCATTTAATATTTTAGCATTATACGAAAATCTAACATACATAAGTAAGTTAAGTGATGCATGAGATAACCATTTTTTTAATGTGAAACCCCTGAGAAAAGGGAAAACTCATAGGATTTGACCTAGTTGAAATGATTCTATTTGTATTCATCATTGATTGAAAATAATATCTTTCCAAATAATTGGGGGAAGATATTGATATTATATAATAAAAATATAATACAAAGAGCATATTTTGTAGTAGAAGTTGAAAGAGCATTGTGGCATGAAAGTTGCTTGTAAGAGATCACTTGATATTTGTTTGGTCATACTCTTTTAAGGGGAGAGTAGAGAGGAAGAAATTCAACACAAGTCATAGTGTTACGCCCAGAGTTAGAAATAGCTATTGTGTGCATCAAATTTATGGTATGATGATTTGTGTTGATATTATTAGTGATATCAACAAGAGGTGTAAGTGAGTCAAGCCAACTTGTGAGTCAGTTCGGACTTGGCTCGATAAATGGCTTGTGAACCCTGCTCGATGAGCTAACGAGCCAAGCTTGAGCTATCCCCGACTCAACTCGTATGCTCCTGAGCAGACTCGTTTTAAAAAAATATATATTAATATAAAATATACTTAATATAGTAACTAACAAAGTCAACAAGCATTAATGTATCCATAATATAATGATAAGAACTATCGTGGGGCAACAATGGTTCGAAGATCGTAGTTAAATAATATTGATCGGATGACTGTAATTAGGCGACAGTGGTCGGAAGATCATAATCATTGAAGGATCATAGTTGAGAAATGTGCATGTTAAATCTTCTTTAACTCCATATAATAGTTAAATATTGTTGTTTGAAATTATTCACATGTTAACAATGTTTCTCCTTTTTTTTTTTCCACATCTCTAGTCGATGAGATGACTAAGTTGGAGTTTGGTGAGTCTCCATAGATCTCCTTTAATTTGTTTTGTCAAAGGGAGCCATTCTTTTTCTTCAGATAGACTAAATAAAGTATATATGAACCCCAAGAGGTCAACCCATTAAGAAGTTTCCACGTTTTTACTGTTAATTCTGAGCTGTGCAGCTTATCATTGACTGAAGTTTTTTGTCTGAACACATCTGACCGCAAAATATGATATTACCGAGTGAATGTGTCGAGTCATATATATATTTTTATCATATTAAAAAAATATTTTTACGCACATTCAATTAGAATTATGGCTGACGTCTTCTTCATATTTGATCGTGGTTTGTTCAATAATTAGCTCAAATTTAGCTGTTTTTTTTTTTATAAATTTATATATTTAAAGAGTTAAATACAAGTAAGATATTATGTAATTGTACTTATTTTTATAATAGCTTAATTATGATTTTATATAAATATATTTGTGTCATATCATTGCATTAATTGCCAAGTGGAGAGATATATACAAATATAAAGCTTAGTAACAAAAACACAAAACTAAAGGTTTCTTTTTGTTGCGTCCAGGAGTATTCGCGGCGGTAGAGAGATATAAAGTTTAACGTCTTAGCGTTGTACGAAAATACGGCACGCAATCGGATAAGAGAAATGGTGTAGCATTTATGAGACACCAAGATTTTTACGTGGAAAATCCCTGAAAAGGGGGAAAAATACGGGGCATAGCCTAGTTTGAATGAATAAACTAGTATTGTAGTCGATTACAAATGATGTCCTTCCTTGGGGGAAGGTCTGGGCTTGATGTACATTATATGAAGTACATTACATGTTGGAAATACAAAGAGTTACTGTTGACGTGTTCGTTTGGTCGGGAGGACCATAGTCTGGTGACAAAGGTCAGAAGAATCGTAGTCGGCAGGCAACAGAGGTCATAAAGACCGTTGTCTGGCGACGGAGGTCGAAAAGATTGTAGTATGCGGACACGTAAGTCAAGAGAATCGTAGTCGGTTGGCGACGGAGGTCAGAAGGACCGTAGTCGGTTGGCGACGTAAGTTAGAAGGACCGTAGTCGGCGGGCGACGGAGGTCATAAAGACTGTAGTCGGCAGGCGACGTAAATTAGGAGGATCGTCGTCGATGGGCAACGGATGTCGGAAATACTGTAGTCGGCTGGCGACGTAAGTCAGGAGGACCGTAGTCGGCTGGCGACGATGTCAGAAGAACTGTTGTCTGACGACGAAGGTCAGAAGGATGGCGTCAGGTAGAAGTCCAACAATGGAAAAAAAAAATCATCTTCGGATAGACGTCCATTTTAAGTCCGATGATTGGTAGAAGTCCAACGTCGGGTAGAAACTTGGCGATGAGTGAAGGTCCAGCGTCGGGTAGAAGTCCGGCTTTTGGTGGCCGAGGAAAACTTCGGTATCACTTGGGTGGAGTTTTGGCGTCAGGGGGGAACTCTGTCATTACTTGGGCAGAATTTTAGCATCCTGTGGAAGTTGGGTAGAATTCTGGCATCCCATGGAAGTCAGACAGAATTCCAGTGTCATTTGGAGTTTGGGCGGAACTCCGGTGGTGGTCGAGGAGGAGTCTCTTCCCTCATATTCTTCTCTTCTTCTCCTCCTCCTTCTTCTTGCTTCTAGCTTGGGTCTCTCTCATGAGAAATGATGGGTCTATTTATAGATTTTATTGAATGGCATAGCTTGTAAATATGTGTGAGATCAGGGGCAAATAAGGAGTGGTTGAATGGACAGTTGATATTGAATCCCCTGATCGTGCACCGTTCGTCAGACATTTGAAGGTCTTAATGATGTCGGAATTCGGAGATCTTGGGCTCGTTGGATTTGTCTCGTCGAGCCGTTCGATTCGACTATAAGCTCGTTAAAATCATAACCGTTTGGTAACTCAAATTGCGGTATGAACTTTCCAACAACACTTTGGGTGCTTGATTTGGGCTTGTATTGAGTTGAATTTGGTGTCGTTGGGTTCATATTTCTGAGATGCTCAGTTTGATTATGAGTTTGCTGAAATCGGAGTTCACGTAATCCCATATTTAATTTTTGAAATTTTCGAGGTGATTTTGCCTCGAGATTCGTGCCAATCAATATAATATTTTGATGATATATCACTTTTAATTTTGTGCTTGGAACTTAGGTCAACTTTAGACAAATTTTTATCAATTTTTTATAAAAGAGAAAAGAACTTTTTGAAATCTTTTGTAAAAAATAAATTTCTAGTAAAAAAAAATTTATTAAAAGCACTTAAAAATAGTTGACAAATAAAAATCATGGTTATTGTTGCGTCCTGGATTCAGCTAGAAAGCTATTCCAAATGAAACCTTAGTTAAGAACTTATTTTCACGAGATAAATTTAAAATTTATGTTTTAATTTTTTGCATGATGAGAGCTTGAAATTATTTGATGACGTATCAGTTATGTTTTGAAAAACAATTCAGCTAGAAAGCTATTCCAAATGAAACCTTAGTTAAGAACTTATTTTCACGAGATAAATTTAAAATTTATGTTTTAATTTTTTGCATGATGAGAGCTTGAAATTAGTCCATGAGGATTCTAAAATATTTTTTCAATCAGTATGCCACACACATCATAATAAGATTCTTTTTTATTTGTTGCATTTATAGTTGTCTAATTAATACTTAATTATGACAAATTGAGAGAGAGAGATGCAAATTTGATTGATGTTTCGTTTGGTACAGTTTTCTTATTGTTTTAAAGCAATTTTTTTGTTCAAAATTTTCTTTAAAGAAACGAAAAAATAATGCCCCAAAGTTGTCATAAATGGCCTCAGAGTGGAGAGTTTATAATTTGAGCCAGCTGAAAATCATTCTCTCTTTTTTCTTACAGAGATCATAAGGTGTGAACTCCATCGAGATTCAAGAGATAAGCCAAAGTGGAAGTTTCCATGTTATAAGTTTCAACTCTCTTTTCAGCATATAATAATGAGTTAGGCCAAATTTATTTCTTACATATAATCAAAACAACTCTAAAGTATATCAAATACAATGAAATTATATTGCATTTCATTTACAATATTGCTGTCATATTAATATGAATACTTCAAACTAATAGCTCCCTATTAAAAAATGGGTAAGACGTGTAATATATGTTGCAAGGAAACCCATATAATTTATGTTATGATAGTTAATTTTAATTTGATTAGTTATTATGAGTCTTAGAATGCTCAATGAACCTTAAGGAATGTGAGAAGCAAGTTAGAAAGTGAATTTTAAGTTATAAAAAAATAACTTCTCTCGGTACATCGGGAGTCTGTGTTGTGATGTTGGGTGATTCCGTTGCGACGCTGAGCCTCAGCTAAAGAAATTTTTAAAGAATCTAAAAAGATTTTATCAGAGCACAATGGCGCTAGCGAGTTGAGCGCCATAGTGCTACTTCAAATTAATGATTTTTAAATAATAAAATAAACAAATCCGTATTTTCAAAATCCCATTCGACTCGAGCATTGCCGAAGAAGAAAAAAAAAAGGAGGATAAGAGGAGAGAGAGAGGGAAAGAGAGGAGATTCAGGCCAACAGCCTAAAATTTTATTTTATAAATATACAGAAAATTTGATATTAAATGTGGAATAACCTCTTAATTAGTATGTTAATTGATTCATAAAAATGTAAAAAATTTGTCCATTTATATTTATTTGGTAGATGAGCAGTATTCTCTATTAAATATTAATATAAAAAATCCCATTCATTTATTGTGATCAGAAAATAATAAAATTTAATTAAACTTCACAGCAATCCAAGTCCAAAATTACTGCACCAGACCACTATATACCGAAGATAATAAAGGGCAAAATAAATAAATAAATAAATCTTCACTCAAATTCTATATAACCATCGATCAAACTCTCCCTTCTCATCAACGATCACCGTGCTAAGTTTCAACCCCTCTCTCTCTATCTGATATTTCCTTCTTCGTTCATTACTTCTGTTTTTCTCTCTCTAGAAGCCATGAACAAACCTTATAGTATTCTTGCCATCCTCCCCCTCCTACTCCTCGCCAGCCGCCCCTCAATCGCCGGAGAAACCCTCCACTCTCTCTGCAACTTCCTCGGCGGCGACTACGTCGACTACGACTATTGCGTCTCCACTCTCTCCACAAACCCCGCCGCCTCCACGGCCGACGGCCACACCCTCGCCGTCATCTCCGTCAATCTCACCACCACCAACGCCACCGCCGTCAAATCCCGCGCCGAATCTCTCTCTCTTTCCTCCACCGACCCCTTCATCCGTACCTCCCTCCTCAACTGCTCTTCCCTCTACGCCGGCGCCACACCCGATCTCCACAGCTCCGCCGCAGCCGTCGCCGCCAAGAACTACTCCGGCGCCGCGGCGGTTCTCTCCGACGTGCTCCGAGTTCCGGCGGGATGCGATCAAGGGTTTCAAAAAAAGGAGGGGGTGGCGTCGCCGATCAGGAAGGAAAATAATGCTTTTTCGGATTTAGCTACGCTGGCTAAAGCAGTTAATAATTACATGGCTCAGTGATTTTGTTTTAAGAGTAATTAAAATCTATTATAAATTTTGTTTGTGTGTCTTATTTAATATGTCACATAAATATGAATTTTGATGGATTTTAATATTTCTCTTTGTTGACTGAAATAATATAATGGTGTATTAAATAAAGCCGTGGCTTAGGGATTAATGTGTTGCGTTGTGATTTGTATTACTTAGGCATTCTATGTATTGTATTTGAATGATAAAATATATGATGAGCATTTTTTAAAAAATATTTTTGTAAGTTTAGGATCTTAGGACGGCTATAATATTAATTTTTTTCTTAAAAAATATTTTAAGAAATGATTGGAAAGTTTTATTAAAAAAAATCTTAGGTTTCATTTGAAACGATTTTCTTATTGATTTTTAAAATTTTTTGCATAAAGAAATTGCTTTAGAAAGCAATAAGAAAGCTATCTCAAGTGAAGACTTACTCTTCGTTTGGGACAGCTTTTTTTATGATTCTTAAAATAATTTTATAGTAAAAAAATTAAATTTTTGCACTAAAAAGCTGCTTTAAGAAGCAGAAGAAAATCGTCCCAAATGAAACATTAGTGTAGGTAAATTAACTAATTTGAAAACTATTGTAAAAAAAAAACTTAATAGCGCAAAAATTTAAAGATTTTTTTTAAATTGTGAAAAATTAATATTAATATAAAAGTAAATCAATACAAAAATTGTCACAAAAAGTCCCTTAATTTGGCTCTATGGTTCAATGGTTTATTTTTAAGAGAACTATTAATTATTTATGTTTTATAAACTTGGTATATTTTTATTAATATATTATGTTAATGCATAATTAAATATATTTTTTAATATGTTATTTCAAAACAAATACACAGCTTAATTTTTCTAATTTTGAATTTAAAAGCTCCTTCTGATTTAAAAAATGCATTTGAAAATAAATTTTTAAAAGCAAAAAAAATCAAAATAGCATTAATTTTAAGTAAGTAAACTAACATCTAGTTTAAACTTGATGAATCAATATATTAGAAGTTAATAATCAAATATTATTCCAATTATTGCTATTAAAAAAAACCCGGACATTTATAATTCTTTAACTTTTAAAATATAGATCAAAATGATCTTATGAAATGACTAATTTGATTTCTACTTAAATATTCAAGTGATTAAGACTTAGTTTAAGATAGCTTTTTTATTGCATTCTAAAATAATTCTTTTAGTATAAATTTTTTAATTCAAAAAATTTAGAAATCATTAATAAAGATTGATACGTCATCAAAAAAATTATCTTGATCGTGCACGAATCTCAATACAAAATCAAGCTGAAAACTTTCAAAATTAAAATTGGGACCATCCTAACTATGGTTTCAGCAAACTTACAGTCAAACTGAGCGTCTCGGAAATACGAACCTAACGACACCAAATTTGACTCAATCTGAGCCCAAATAAGTCCAAACCAAGAACCTGAAGTGTTGTTGGAAGGTTCGAACCACGATTTGGGTTACCAAACGATTTTCAAACATGACGTGCCGAATTGAGCGCCTTGACGAGACAAATCCAACGAGCCAAAGATCACTGAATTCCGACATCATTAAGACCTTCAAATGTCTGACGAACGATGCATGATCAAGGGATTCAATATCGTCCGTCTATTCAACCACTCCACATTTACCATTGATTTCTCACCTATTTACGGGTCATGCCACTCCAAAAATCTAAATAAACTCTCATTTCTCTTGAAAGGGGATCCAAGCAAGAAGAGAAGAAAAGAAGATAATGAAGCGAAGGAATAAGCTCCTCCTCGACCACCGCCGGAGTCTCGCCGGACCACCACTTGAGGCCCTCACCACCGCCGGACCATCGCCTGACTTCGTTGCTTCGCCGTACCATCACTTGAGGCTCTGTGCTCCACCAGGCCACCACTTGAGGCCCTCACCTCCGCCAGACCACCGCCTGACATTGTGGTCCGCGTTGTTCCCCTCGACCACCACTTGAGGCCCTTACCTCTGCCGGACCACCGCCTGAAGTCATTGCTTCGCCGAGCCACCACTTGAGGTCCTCACCTCCGCCGAACCACCGCCTGACATCGTTGCTCCACCGGACCACCACTTGAGGCCCTGTGCTCTACCAGGCCACCACTTGAGGCCCTCACATCCATCAGACAACTACATGACGTCGTTGCTTCGCTGGATCACTACTTAAGGCCCTCACCTCCACCGGACCACCGCCTGATGTCGTTGCTCCGCCGGATCACCACTTAAGGCCCTCACCTCCGCCGGACCACCGCATGATGTCGTTGCTTCGCCGAACCACCACTTGAGGCCCTCACCTCCGCCGGACCACCGTCTGACGTCGTTGCTATGCCGGACCACCACTTGAGGCCTGTACTCCACCAGGCCACCACTTGAGGCCATGTGCTCCACCAGACCACCTCCTAAGGCCCGGACTTCTGCCGGACCACCTCCTGACGTCGTTGCTCCACTGGACCACCACCTGAGGCCCTGACTTCCGTCGGACCACCACCTGAGGCCCAGACTTCCACCGGACCACCACCTGAGGCCCAGACTTCTACCAGACCACCATTTGACGTCGGACTTTTGCCGGACAACCACTTGAGGCCCGGACTTCTGACAAGTCATCACCTGAGGCCCAAACTTCTGTCAGGATACCAAATGATGCCCAAAGTTCTACCAGAGTACTGCCCTACTACAACGGTCTTTCTAACCCTGGTCTCCTGCCAACTACGATCTTTCCAACCTCTATCCCATCGACTATGATCCTGCAGACCAAACAAAAATATCTATGTAACTCCCACCATGTAATGTGCTCTATATGATGTACGTTTGTGACATCAAGCCAAGACCTTCTTCTAAGGAAGTGCCTCATTTGTAATCGACTGCAAATACTAGTAGATTCATTCAAACTGGGCTAGGCCCCGTAGTTTTTACCCCTATTCAAAGGTTTCCACGTAAAAACTCTGGTGTCTCTTATGAATGCTACACGCTCTCTCTTATATGCTTGTGTGTTGGATCTTCGTACAACGCTAAGATATTAAACTATATATTTATCTACCGCCGCGAATACTCTAGGATGCAACAAAGATATTACAAATAAAGCCTAAATTGATACTTTTATATAGTTAAAACTATTTTGATCCTTTAAAAGAATTAAGAGATAAATTATACAATTTCTTTCTTTATTTATGGCACATATATGTTAATTAAGATAAATTCACACATACATCATATAAGCAAATAATCAAACTTATTTTAATTTATAGCTAAAGCACCCAACCAATATAAATTTATTTGTGCGGTCACCAGATGACGTTTAGAGGCGAATCAAGAAGCCACGAGTCATTTTTTTGGGTGTGTGTATTAGTATTGTATACCATGTGACGTGGCAAATCATGATTCATCTCTGAACCGTCTAGTGGCCGCTCAGAAGAATTTATCTCCAACCATTTGACCAATATGAACCGCATAATTCAACTATTTCTCAAATATGTTTGAAAAGAGTAATTTGTAGACCACGCGTGATTAGCACACGCCATTAAAGTTTTAAGTAACTTGAAATGCAAAGGCGAATAAAAAAATATTATGATTTTTTCGCTTATTTTTTAATAGTATTATTAATCACTCAAATAAATTAATATAAAATACAATTGAATTAATATTGGCAGCGGCATAGGCGGCTGCATTTAACCTCAATGCAATGGTGGGTGCATTTCTACCTACAAATTAAAGGCTCCTCATGCGAGACGCTGTAGAGATTTTTTTGGAAATAATATTGTTTTCTTCCACATATCTTTAAATTTTTTTGTTTAATATTTATAAAAATGAATAGTATGAATTTATCGCGCCCACATATGATTATTTTTTATTTTGTTTATTTTATATTTTGTATTTTAATATAAAATAAAATATATCTTTTGTTTAAAAATATTTATTTATTTATTTATATGATGGTGGCTTAGAATATTGGAGATTAAAGAGAAGCATATAATTAAAGTCAAGTATTGAAGAGATGGAGATGCTCACTAGGATGAGTGGCCTTGCACTTATCTTCGTTTAGATTTTGTTTGAGACTAATTTTTTTTACTGATTCTTAAAGCATTTTTATAGTACAAAAATTATAATTTTTGTACTATAAAGATGATTTATAAGCAATAAAAAATCCGTCTCAAATGAAGCCTTAAAGACATGGGCTTCGTTTGAGACAGCTTTTTTACTGCTTCTTAAAGCAGCTTTCTAAAATTTTTGTTCTAGAAAGATGCTTTAAGAAGCCGTAAGAAAGCCGTCCCAAACAAAACCATAATGTGAAAAGGTTGAGAGAGCATTCTTAAATAGTTTTATCACATGAAACAATGGCCTTCCGATGACTTTATTAGGAGAAATGGAGAATAACTGCATTAGATAGATGTGAGCTATGTATCCTTGTAGAGAGAAAAAAATAGTTCATAGAAGAAATTAGTGTGAAGAGCAAAGGTGTATGTAAAATTCACTCCGGGAAGACTCCATCTGCAAGATTTATTTGGTAATATCCAATTAGGATGATATTTTTCTAATCTATTCTATTTGAATTTGTTAGACGTAAAATGAATTTGTTAGAAAATATGAGAACTGATATGTCTATTAAATTTAAGGGAGATTTACATTCATACCACCTTATACTATTCTATTTACATATTTAACACCTAAAAGTTTAATATTACATATATACCACCCGTAGTTCATTTTCATATCAAATATGAGTGATAGAAATGAAATATATGAGTGGCATGAAAGAAATACAAATGGTATATTTGATATTAAAATAATATAGGGTGGTATGCATGTAATATTAAAGTTTTAGGTGTTAGATATGTAAATAGGATGGTATAAAGTGGTATGTATGTAAATTTTTCTAAATTGAAATGAGAATTGGATTCTTAATAAGATACAGTAGAGAAAAAAGATTCATATAAATGTTTGACCCTACATAGTATGATAAAGACCTTGCATTATTATTATTAGTGGAAGTTATTGCCCGCGAGGCATATGTAGCGCTCAGCAAGTAGTTAATGATGACTGTAGCCGATACACATCTCCATCAACATTATGGTCCATTGTGGTCACCAATCTTGGTGGCAACCAATGACAATCGGTGATTATATTAATTTTAAAATATTCAAAACATTTTAAAATAATTATAAATATTTTTTAGAATACTCAGAACTTGTAAAAATATTTTTAGTATTGTTTTAAAATAAAAAATGAAAGTAAATACAAAATATATTAAATTAATAAACAAGAAATAATAATGATCTCAAATAAGTCAGATTATTATTAATTTTAGCTTGATTTGAAACAATTTTCTTATTATTTTTAAGATAGTTTTTTAAGTAAAAAATAATATATAAATAAATTATGAAATAAGAAGTCAAACAATAACCGAGAATTTTGTTTATGAAAGCAACCTTTTGATGCTCTTTGAAAGGATCCTTAATTCCTTAGAATGATAGTAATAATTTGACCCAAAGATCTTAAGCAACCTAAATTTGGGAATAAAAAAAATAACAGTCTCCTCTGTATTGTTGATGTAACGAATCCAATTAACTCACATGAGACCCATTATTAAATTTAATATAATGAAATCTACCTAACACACCATTAAATTTATTATTAGTTTTTAATTTTAAAAGCTCATTCACTAAATAAATATTAAATTAGTGAATTTTATTTTTAATTACTATTTCAAAATGTCAATTTAGCTATGAACTCATCCTTATTGTTGCATCCTGTAGTATTCGCGTCTTAGCGTTGTACGAAGATCTAGCACACAAGCAGAAAAGAGAGGGTGTAACATTCATAAGAGACACTAGAGTTTTTACGTGAAAACCCTTAAAAAAGGGGGAAAATCCACGGGGCTTGGCCCAGTTTGAATGAATATACTATTATTTATAGTTGATTACAAATGCGGCCCTTCCTAGGGAGAAGGCCTTGGCTTGATGTCACAAATGTACATCATATAGAACGCATCATATAATGGGAGTTACAATAATAAACATAGATATATTTGTTTGGTTAGCATGACCATAGTTGATATGATAGAGGTCAAAATTATCATAGTCGGCAGTAGATAGGGGTCCAAAAGATCGTTGCAGTAGGGCAATACTCTGGTAGAACTCTGGGCATCAGGTGATGGCCTGACATAAGTTCGGGCATCAGGTGGTGATCCGGTAGAAGTCCGTGCGTCACGTGGTGGCCTGGTGGAGCAAAGGGCCTCAAATGGTGGTCCGGCGGAGCAATGACGTTAGATGATGGTCCGGCTGAAGTTCGGGCCTTAGGTGGTGGTTCAACAGAAGTCCGGGCCTCAAGTGGTGGTCCGATAGAAGAACGATGTCAGGCGGTGGTCCGGCGGAATTCAGGCAATGGTCGAGAAGGAGCTTCTTCCTTCTATTCCTTCTATTCCCTTCTTATATTCTTCTCTTCTTGTTTGGAACCTCTCTCAAGAGAAATGAGAGGCTATTTATAGTTTTTTGAGGATGACATAACCCGTAAATAGGAGGAGGATCAAGGGCAAAGGTGGACTGGTACGGATGGACGGCCGATATTAAATTCCTTGAACGTGGACCGTTTGTCAAACATTTGAAGGTCTTAATGATATCATAATTCGACAATCTTGGGCTCATTGGATTCGTCTCGTTGAGCCTCTCGGTTCAATTATAAGCATGTCATGTTTGGAAATCGTTTGATAATCCAAATTGTGGTTTGAACCTTCCAATAGCGCTTTGGGTCTTCGATTAAGACTCATTTAAGCTCAGATCGAGTTGAATTTGGTGTCGTTGGGTTCGTATTTCCAATACGCTCATTTCGACTATAAGTTAGCTGAAATCAAAGTTGAGACGGTCTCCAAATTAATTTTTGAAGTTTCCAACTTGATTCTGCCTAGAGATTCGTGCCCAATCAAGATAATTTTTCGATGATATATCACTTATAATATTAGTATTTTACAAAGCTCAAATCAACCAAAGGATGAGATGTGAGATATAGAAAGTCTCAGAGAGAAAAAATGTGTGTTAAGTTTGTAATTTTAAAAGTAAAACATGTTGAGTGACTAAGAGATTTGCATGATTGTTTTGTCCATTAAAAAACATGTAAGTTGCATACAAATTTTATTATTATAAGTAAATAAATATTGTGTTAAGTACACTTCAATTAATGTTAGTAAATAACTCTATTTTATTTTGTATGTTACTTCAATTCAAGCATGTGATAGTTTATCTCACTATGCCAGCTATTTACTTTTTTTTTTTTTGGACATTTAGGCCATTTAAGGCAAACTCATACACACAACGTAATCATATAGACTCGAACCCTGAACCTCTTAGTTGGAAGCCAAAGCTCTCAACCAATAGGCCAAGGAGAGTTGTGTACCAGCCATTTACGATCATCTAAGAAAGCTAATTACGATCATCTAAGAATAGCTCGACTAGTACTATCATATATAAGATGGCTTCTACGATTCACCCATGGTACACTACAATTGTAAATTTATTTTTTAAATATTTTAATAAATATTTATAATGCTTAAATTTTCCCTTTAAAAATATATCAAAATTGAAACTAAAAAATAGTATTGATATGTCATAAAAATTCATGTTGATGAAGTATGAATCTCAATGCATATTTAAATTAAACACTCCCAAAATTAAATTTAGGCTTATTAAAATTCCAATTTCAACAAATTGATAATTGAATTCAACAACTCGATGAGATAAATCTAACAATAAAAAAAAGTGATATAATCATAGGGGTGTCAATTTCGGGTAACGGGTAGGGTTCGGGTCGAATCTGAAACTGACACGACACTATTTGGGTCAACCCGAACTTGACCCGTTTTTGCAAACGGGTCGGTTTTTCGGACCTGAACCCAACCCGCTTCGGGTCCAGTGAACCCAACACGACTAAATGACCCAGGGCCGACTTGGGTAAAAAAAGGATCAATCTCCGTTTTTAGGGTAAAAAAAAGGATAAAAATGGATCAATCTCGGATTTCCGGGTAAAAAATGGATTTTTGAGTAAAAAATGGGTCAAATTTGGGTTTCTGGGTCAACCCGAATCCGACCCGATTTTTAAAACGGGTCGATTTGTTGAACCCAAACCCAATCCGTTTTCAGATCCGAGTTGATCCTAACCCGAAATTTTCGATTTGGGTTCATGTTGGATTTTCGGGTAGTGTACGTCAAATATTGACACCCTTATATAATCCTTTTTCCCTTTCCTTTGTTTGCAACCAAGTGATTTTTCTCCATCATGATTTTCTCACATAAAAATTCTGATATATTTTATAATTCTTAAACTCATCTCTTATTTATGTGTTCATGATCTTTGTATAATTGCTAAGACAATACTTTGTACTCTTCTATCCACAACAAATACACGTGAATATAACTAAATTCTAAAAAATCATAGATGCCAATCAGCTTATTTGTTAGAAATATTAAAAGTTAGCATTGGTGTTTTATAATAGAATCTTATCTACATAAATAAAAAAATGAATAAGACATGAGGATAAAATTTTAATCATAATAAATATGTTAATTGTAGCATTAAATACATTAGAAATTAATTAACTTTCATTTCATGTATATTTTAAGGAAAATTTAATTATTTTGAATTTTTTTATAATAATATTTTTTGTCAAATATTCCGAGCCAATATTTTTAATTAAAAATTTATTGTCAAATATTCCGAGCCAATATTTTTAATTAAAAATTTATTTTGACACGTAAAATAAAAATTGGGAGATTTACAAACATGTCATTTTATATCAACTATTTATATATCTAACATCAAAAAATAAATAAAAAAACAAATAAAAAATATTAAAAATACAAAAAAAAAAATGTTGCAGGCTAGAATATACGCGGCGATAGAGTTAGAAAATTTTCGTCTCTGCGTTGTACGAATATCCATCACACAAACAGGAGAGAAAAAGAAACACCAAGACTTTTACGTGAAAACCCTGGAAAGGAAAAAAACCACGGGGTCACGCCCAGTTGAAAAAGTTTCACTAGTGTTTGTTTGAGATACAAGAGGCTGACTCATCCTTGAAATTTAGGACGATCATATTACAATGAATCACTTCTAGATTGAAATCCAGTTACAATGTTGGGTAGAGTTCCGGCATCACTTAGAGATCGAGCAGAATTCCGGCGTCACTTGAAAGTCATGTAAGAATTATGGCGTCACTTGGGTGTTGGGTAGAATTCCGACGTCACTCGGGCTTCGAGCAAAATTTCGGCTTCACTTAGGCGTCGGGCAGAATTCTGGCGATGATCGCGAAGGAGTTTCTTCCCTCCAATCCTTCTCTTCTTTTTCTTGCCTGGGTCTCCTCTCAAGAGAAATGAGGGTCTATTTATATATATTTTGGAGTGACATGACCTGTAAATATGTGAGAGATCAGAGGTAAATTGAGAGTGGTTGGATGGACAACCGATATTGAATCCCTTGATCGTGTATCGTTCGTCAGACATTTGAAGGTCTTAATGATGTCAGAATTCAGCAATCTTGGGCTCATTGGATTCGTCTCATCGGGCCGCTCGATTCGATTGTAAGCACGTCATGTTTAAAAAAGGTTTGATAACTCAATTTGTGGTTCAAACTTTCTAACAATGCTTCGGGACCTTGATTTGGACTCATTTGGGCTCGGATTGAGTCAAATTTTGTGTCGTTGGGTTCATATTTCTGAGACGCTCAATTTGACTATAAGTTTGCTGAAATCAGAGTTCAAGTGATCCCGAATTTAATTTTTGAAATTTCCGGCTTGATTTTGCCTCGAGATTCGTGCCCGATCAAGATAATTTTTTGATGATATATCAAATATTTAATTTCTAACATCCATAGACAACTTTAAGATCAAATATGTCACTCTTATATTTCATTCTGATCACCTATAACACCCAATAAATTTTAGTATTTCATTTATTGCATCAATATTGAATATATGGGAGGTAGACATGAAATATTAATATTTTGAATGTTATATATATAAATAGCATGATACAAAGTAGTTGTATGTACATAAATCCCTCATAAAAATATATATATTTCAATTTAATTATGTGTTATTTTAACGATACTATCAAACAAATGTAGCTTAGCTTAATATGTTGATTGAGAAATTTAACTACTAATAAAAAAATTTAGGGATTTTTACATACATGACACTTCAAACTATTATATTTACTTATTTAACATCCAAAAAATATATATATTTCAATTTAATTATGTGTTATTTTAACGATACTATCAAACAAATGTAGCTTAGCTTAATATGTTGATTGAGAAATTTAACTACTAATAAAAAAATTTAGGGATTTTTACATACATGACACTTCAAACTATTATATTTACTTATTTAACATCCAACAACAACAACAACAACAACATCAAGCCTTTATCCCACTACGTGGGGTCGGCTACATGAATCCTTTTTCTCCATTGTGTCCTATTAAAAGTCAAATTCTCGTTTAAATCTAATAAAGAAAGGTCATTCCTAATATTTTCTAACCAAGTCCTTTTAGGTCTACCCCTACCTTTCTT
>NW_021318805.1:376334-455378 GCF_001605985.2 Dendrobium catenatum | reverse complement strand
GAGAGAGAGAGAGATAAAGAAGGCAATATATGAGAGGTGAAAGAGAGAAACAGAGGATAAAACAGGGGGGATGGATCCGGTGATCAAACTGTTCGGAAAGACAATTAAGCTGCCGGCGATGAGAGAAGTTATGGCTAATACTGCCGGAGAAGACAGAGGCGAATATGAGAAGAAGGTAATTTAATGGCTGCTTCTCTTATTCGGTCTGCAACGTATGGTTGAGGTGTTTCAAGTGAGAAAAATGGGATTTTTAATTGGTATAGATATGGGCCCCTCGTGCAGCTCTTGGGATTTGGTGATGGTTTTTCTTCTTGTTTTTTTGTTTAACTGGAATTCTTGATGTTGGTTGCCTAAAATTTTAATTTTTTAATCGCTGTGCATTGTTCATCCCTGAAGAAAGAAAATTTAAGAGCTCAAACCAACGATGATCTATAATTTTGATTGAGCAAAAAGAGAGAAACAGAGGAGAAAACAGGGGGGATGGATCTGGTGATCAAACTGTTCGGAAAGATAATTCAGCTGCAGGCGGCGAGAGGTCTGGCGGCTACTGCCGGAGAAGACAGAGGCTAATATGAGAAGAAGGTAATTTTTTTTTTTGACGCCGATTGTGGGAACACAGCGGTCGGGGAGTCCGATATTGAGATCGATGGCGGTGTTTGAGAAGGCGCGGAGGGTTCGGAGCCATAGAGCTTGTGCGGCCGACGTTGATGGAGCGGAGAAGAGGAGGTGGTGGCAAAATTTCACGAGCGAAAGGTAGACTCGGGACGGAGTTATGACGGAGTGTTATTTTTGATGAAACGGGATGTATTTAGGTGGTAGGTATGTAAATAGTATATTTTAGATGTTAAATAAGTAAATATAATAGTTTGAAGTGTAATGTAGGTAAAAATCCCTACAACGCCGCGTTCTACACTCAAAGCCTAAAAGGGCCTTTTTCTATCATCGTCAAAGTTGGCGGCTCGCAAAGGGGTCCGGGCGATCGAAAATCCGAGCCGATCGCCATTGCCAGCAAGCTTTTGATTCCCAGCGGCTGGGAGAAGTGGAGAGCCCCACTCTTATGCCCTAAAATATTAAAGATGGAGGATCCCCATTACACGGCGCTCTCACTCACAGGTTTCTCCTCTATTCCCCTCCCTTTTGATTGAATATTATTCAAGAGATTGTTACTGATCATCTCGGATTCTTTTGTTTCTGGGGATTTTACTTTTTTATGCAATGGGTGAAATTACCGTAATAATTCTAGGAAAAATATATCCAATCGTGGCCATCTAAGCTTTTTTAGATCGCAATGAATAATTTTTTATCATCCACGAATCATGGTTCTGTTATTTTCTCCTTACAATTACAATCAATTTTCTCTAAGTAGTTTGATTTTCCACATTTTGCGCACAAAATGAGCATTTTCTTCTGCTTAGTAAGCTAACAAAGCCCCAATTGAATTTTGCTGAGATTTTGTTTAACAATCGAATTTTTGCTGCCAAGTAAACAACCTTAAATTGTTTTGTTTGTTTTTTGGAGTAAATAATGGTTCTATAATCACTGTGTTTTCATATGGGAATAAAAGGGCTGTAAACAAATTATTACTCGATCCTAATTTTTGTTTATGGTGTATTGATTAGATAATCTTGGTCATAGTTTAAATCTGTTAGAAATCAAATGCTGGTGTAAATTTAAAATCTCATTCGTTTTCTTGTAGATACAATATATGTTCATGATTTAATTCTGATAAATTTCATTGTTTTCCAGATGTGTTTTGTAATTTCAACCAAGTAATGGCTCAAAATTGATTAATGGGACTAAACCTCCAAGGAAAATTTCACTTTAGAGCTTACTTAAACAAGCATGTCCTCAGATTTATACTCATTTTGTACTGAATTTTATCCATGTTTTTTTTTGTCCATACCAACCATGTCTAAGATTCTAGGATTACCAGTAATTTTTAGTGAATTAGTTTTTTTAATAACAATATTTCAAACAAAGGAGGACAAGAGCAAGGAAACCAGCACCTCCCTAAGGATTTGATGCCACCTACCTCCTCCAAGTTTAAACAATGGCGATGGTGGCTACTTGTTTTCCTCAACATCTTATTCCTCCTAGTTGGCCAGACTGCCGCCACTCTACTTGGCCGGTTCTACTATGACCAAGGAGGAAACAGCAAATGGCTCTCCACCCTCGTCCAGACCGCCGCCTTTCCTCTCCTACTCCTTCCTCTTATCATCATCCCCAACACATCCTCTTCTTTCTCTACCACCGATCCCTGCCCATCAACCGGCAAACTCACCCTCATCTACATTGCTCTAGGCCTGATTATTGCTGCCGACAACCTTATGTACTCATATGGCCTCCTCTATCTCCCTGTCTCCACCTACTCCCTCATTTGCGCCTCCCAACTCGCCTTCAACGCCATTTTCGCCTTTTTCCTTAATTCACAGAAGTTCACCCCTCTAATCCTCAACTCCGTCGTCCTCCTCAGCTTCTCTTCGGCTCTTCTCGGCGTTGATGAGGAATCTTCCAGTGACTCCACCGACATTGCCGGCGGAAAATACATACTGGGTTTCATACTGACGCTAGGAGCATCTGCTACCTACTCACTAATCCTCTCCTTGATGCAACTCACCTTTGAAAAAGTTATAAAGAAGGAAACTTTCACGGTTGTCCTGGAAATGCAGATATATACATCATTTGTTGCTTCCTGTGCTTCAGTCATTGGGCTTTTTGCCAGTGGAGAATGGAATAAATTGGATGGGGAGTATGAGGAATTTGGCAAAGGAAAGGCTTCTTATGTGATGACTGTGGTGGGAGTAGCATTGGCATGGCAGGTAGCTTCTGTTGGCGTGGTGGGCTTGATATTTGTGGTTTCTTCGCTGTTCTCGAATGCCATTAGCACGCTGGCTCTACCTGTTGTTCCGGTTTTCGCGGTCATCTTCTTCGGCGATAAGATGAATGGGGTAAAGGTTATGGCCATGTTGATTGCTATTTGGGGATTTTTATCTTATCTGTATCAGAATTATGTGGATGACTTAAAAGCTAGGAGGTCTCTGAAGGATGCAAGAGATATCTCTGATACTTCTGTTCCATGATGCTGGAACTGCTTCAGGTAATTCTGAATTGTTTTGTTGGGCTGTGCTTAATTGATGGCATATAGCCTGTGTTGTTTTGATTTCTGATATTGTTTAAAGCAATATTGTTCTCATCTCCTAGGGATATAATTGTACCAGGAGAAATGTTTTATTATAATAAACACATAATATGAAAGGGTGAATTTAGAATTTTTTTTAGTGAGAGCACCATAAAAAAAATAAAAATTTACTATCTTAAATGCTATTATAGGTTGTACTAACTATATGTTGATGAAATGATAATGAATAGACACGAATGTCTTCTATGATCTCTTTGAGGTTTTGATATCTGCTCATTCGTAAATACTTTATCTGATGCTGCTTACATGTGCTTATTTTTTGAACATTTTGATCTTGAGTCTTAACATAAAAAGGGCTGGCTCAAGTCTTTGACTTGATTGAGCAAATCAATGGGGCTGATCCAAGCCAATGGACATCCAAGTCAATGGGGCTGATCCAAGCCAATGGACATCCAAGTCAATGGGGCTGATCCAAGCCCCGTTACTTTAGATTTGCTCATGCATGACAATGTGGTTCTTCATTTGTGCAATTTTAAATTAATTATTTATGATAAATAAATGCTCCATTGTTGTATGATCAACTAAGACCTCAATTGGGATAACTTTATTTTTTTAAAAATAGCTTTTTAGCAAAAAAAAAATTTTGAACTAGAAGTTTTTGTGTAAAAAATTGTTTTAAAAAACAGTAAGTCGTTCCAAATGAAGTCTTACAGTTACATGCTTGATATTTATGGTTCAAGAAAACTGATCTTAATCTAGATTCACTTATTTAGGCTGTTTTTAACGAGAAATTATTCTGCGCGGAGACCAACACAGAACACCTAGTGGCGGTACTGAGCAGTATTGAGCCGCGTTACCGAGCGAAGGGGTGATGTGGTGCATTCTGATTGGTTTCTAGATGATTTTTTGCGTTCGCACAGAATAATTAGTCCTTTTTGACAGTTGCTTTATCTGTGCAGCAAAGGGATGGAGACTAAAGAACTTTTTTAGCCAGCCTCTTTTAAAAAAGTGCCATAAAATAGTCCTAGTTTCGTGTTCAAATTTTTTAAAGTTTTTAAGATTTTCTACTTGCTTTATGTCTTATCTTTCTCATTTCTTAGCTTTACCATAAACAAAAACTCGTTTGATTCTAGCACATTCCTTGCTTTCATAAAAGAGCTATTATGTTGTTTCAAAACAAAATATTCTTTATGAACCAATACAAAGCTTGTTCATTTGTCAGCATCAAGCCATTAGATTTGGCCTGACATCATTGCACATGATCTCCAATCTCCATATCACATATTTTAGCCAAATATTAAAGAAGAAATGCAAAGAAAATATAATCTTTTATAATACCGACTCTACATAGTGGTATAAAGGCTCGATGTTGTTGTTGTATCCCTCGTAATATGCTTATCTTGAAAATAACTTCCAAATTGCTGTTAGGATTAAAACACCCTCAAATTTCATATGGAAGTAGAGAATATCATCATGAAATTCAAAACCAAATTTGATTCAAGGTTTGAACGAGGCTTTGGTTCCCACTTGTCCATGCCAATTGAAGAAGAACTCTGGGAATGTGGAGGGATTCTCCTCATCAAAATTCCTGTTGCTGTTGCAGAATCAATAGAAGATTTCATCTTAGATGCCAAAGAACTCGCCACCAATAATTCCACTGATGTGGAAGGTACCTCCCTTACTCCCTTGAACTTCAGATTCTGTTCTCAGCCAGATCTAGCTTCTTCTCCTTATCCAACAATGAAGGGGTGTGCTTGTAGTTGTCGCCATATGTGTTGGGATCAAACCTTTCCGGTATCATAAACCTGAAAATTATTCTGTGCGGTCACCGGATGCCATTCGGAGGTAAATCAGGATGCGTCACATCACTCTTTTGCTATGTATCAGGTGATCTGACACATCCTGATTAGCTTACGGATGATCTGGTAACCGCACAAAATAATTTCTCCATAAACTCATAGGTGTGGACATAGGAGATGCACAGGTACAGAGATCCGCTCATGATTTTGCTCATACTGAAGTCGACATTGACAATGACGTTCTTGAAGATGTTTATATGTATTTTGATCGTATTTTTATCCTAAATGCATTTTGGAGGATATTTGATACTGCTGATATGGTTGTACCTGATTCGCCTCCGGACAGAGAGCTGTGTCCGGCCTCCGCTTAGGATAATTTCTCCATTACAAGGGATAAAAAACGTAATCAAATTTCTGAGAATAAAGGGTTTTGATGATCGGCCTAGCAGGTGATACAGTTTCTTAATGCAATAATACGAAATCTGATTTAATTCGAGAAAATTTGGGGATCATAAGCCACCGATTAATTCATTCACTTTCTTATCTTGAATATAAACGATCAAAATTTGCATTGGACTAAAGTGGTAATGTAAAATTTGAAATAAACAAAAGATATATCAAATAAGTAAATATTTAATGCTACAAATTGAGTTTTAAGTTTTAACTGCACCAGATTTGAAAAAAAAAAAGGTTGGAATTGAAATATATATATATATATATATATATTGCCATTGCCAATTGTTGTTATCTTCCTACCATTGTCGATGCTGCCTGTACGTCACCAACCACAACCATGGCCACCTCTCAATAAATACGGCCAGCCACCATCTGTCATCGCCACCGACCACATGCCACAATCATCATTAGGTTTGATATTGCATTTGTTTTATGTCAAGCTAAACAAGTAATTACCTGCATTTTTTTAAAACTCATTTAAACAACTTTAAAATATTTCAAATACATTATATTTCTTTTACACATCATTCTTTTTACTCTGCATTCATTTTTTAAGCAAGCTGAACAACCTTTTAACCATAGTTGAAGGAATAAGCTATTCAATTTGCACACATCATATTAAAAATTATTAAAAAAATTAATCAACCAAAATTCATTAACTATATGCATAAAAAATTTATTTATACACTCTTCATATATTAGAATGATAGGTATATTTGCTATATTATTAGTTCAATTAAAATTTAATTTAAATTTCAAAAATATTAAAAGTACTTCCTGTCCAGGTTCAATGTGCCGATTAGTTTGCTTGAGAAAAAAAATTGAAAAAAAAAAAATATTAACATATTGAAAATAAATTGCTCCCACAATAAATTTATGCTCAGACATTTAAGCTTCATTTGAGACGACTTTTTTAGTGCTTCTTAAAACAATAAAAAAACTGTCGCAAAACTAAACATTAAATTTTTTTTCCAAACAGTACTACTTCTCTGTTGTAATCACCATAAATAACTCCATTGCCTAATTACTATAAATTCAAAGGAAAGATCTATCATTTCTGACTAAACAAATCAGAGATTAAGCCATTTTAAGCTTTTAACAACAACAGCCAACAACCAACTAAATCATCTAATTAGATGAAAATGCTATCTATCTACCCCATAACAATTTATTATGGGATTTAAATAAACTTAATGAAGACTAAAGTTTTATTAAATTATATGTACTAAGATAGTAACATAATACAAATAGGAAATTAATATTTTATATGCACTAACATAATATTTTATACACTCATAAATCATAATACTTGCATGATAATACTCTTAATATAATTAGCCATCTTATTGTACATTAGATTTGACAACGACATCAACTCTTTATTCTACTACGTGGGATCGGCTATATGAATTTTTTTTCTCGATTGTGTCATGTTAAGATTCAAATTCTCATTTAAATCTAATAAATAAAGTCCATTTCTAATATTTTCTAGCCAAGTCTTTTTAGGTTTATCTATATCTTTCTTAACATAAGTCAAATCTAATACATTCACTTTCCTAATCAGGTCATTCATAAGGTCGTTGTTTTATGTGGCCAAACCAACTAAGGCGACTCTCTCAAATCGTATCTTCCACTAGAGCTACTGCAAGCTTTTCACGTATATGCTCATTTCATATCTTGTCTCTTAACGCCACTCATCAACTTGAACATTATCATCTCTGCAACATTTAACTTAATATTATGATTTTTTTTAATGGCCAATATTCTACACCATAAATTAAGCATTGCACATCATATTTGACATAACTAATTTTTTTTTTTTTTAATTT
The DNA here is from genome assembly GCF_001605985.2 of Dendrobium catenatum. Taxonomy (NCBI): domain Eukaryota; kingdom Viridiplantae; phylum Streptophyta; class Magnoliopsida; order Asparagales; family Orchidaceae; genus Dendrobium; species Dendrobium catenatum. The sequence goes on along the minus strand of NW_021318805.1, from coordinate 448,155 downwards.
GCTTATAATAATAATCTATTTTGAAAGATTAAAACTTACTATCTTTTCAGATCCATCATGTGAAACCCTTTAAGCAAAAGAATCTAAACTCTTAAAAATCGAGACATTTTTTAGTATAATGATTGAAATTCATCAAGAAACTATGCAGTTAAGCGTGCCCATCCGGAAGAAATCTTAAGATTGATGACCTCCTTGTCTTAAAGCCACTCATCAACTTGAACATTATCATTTCTGCAACATTTAACTTAATATTATGATTTTTTTTAATGGCCAATATTCCACACCATAAAGCATTGCACATCATATTTGACAGAACTAATTTTTTTTTAATTTGCTTATAATATTAATCTATTTTGAAAGATTAAAACTTTATATTTTCAGATCCATCATGTGAAACCCTTTAAGCAAAAGAATCTAAACTCTTAAAAATCGAGACATTTTTTAGTATAATGATTGAAATTCATCAAGAAACTATGCAGTTAAGCGTGCCCATCCGGAAGAAATCTTAAGATTGATGACCTCCTTGGAAGTTGCACCAATAAGATAAAACCGTGAGACCCTTTAGTTAAATAGAACATTATCTTGATAGTTACTAGTTTGGACTTTTACAAATGGTATCATAGCGATACACCAACCGAAAGATAGGAGCTAAGTGCTATTCAAGATAAAATTCTACACCATGGGAGCAACCTCTTGAACCCTGTATAAGATAAAGAAATACTTGGCGAGAGTCACCATTTGAACTTGTATGTGTCACCTCTAGAATCCTATACGCCTAATGGATGATTATGGGATAAAGATGTTGATGAGAACATCAATTACTTTAAAGGGGGAGATTAAGTAAACAAAGCTAAACTCTTAAAAATCTCAGAGTTTTTTTGTGTGATGGTTGAAATTTTATTAAAAAAAACTCGGCAGTTTGCATGCTCATCCTGAAGAAATCTTGGGTGGCAGTTTAGAAGTAACTAAATATGTTTCTCTTTTCTTACGGAATCTATTCATCATTGCAAGATCGCAGTCAACTATAAAATTAAGAATTCGTTTGGGACAACTTTCTTATTGTTTTATAAAGCAGCTTTCTAGTATAAAAATTTTAGAATTAAAAACTTTTGTACTAAAAAGCTGCTTTAGCTAGAAAGTCGTCCCAAATGAAACCTAAGTATAACAACTTCTATAATATTTCTTCATGTTATAATTGTGCATTCAACTCTTCCCTCAAAATCATTTTTTAAATTTATTTTCTTAGTCAAGTAGTGTAGCATAAGTACTATCCACATTATTAATATCCTTCATGATAATTATCTTCATTGAATTAATCTATTACTAATCCTACTCATCTACAAAATTTGTCCTTTAAATATTTATCTTCATCAAAAATTCTATAAGATGGTGGTGAGGCCTGCAATACTTTATGGTACTGAATGTTGGCCATTAAAAGAGAAGGATAATACTAAGTTAATTAAAAAAAATAATAATAATAATAATACTAAGTTAATTGTTGTAGAGATGAGGATGCTTAGGTGGATGAGTGGCTTTACCCTTAGAGATATGATATGAAATGAGCATTTATGTGAAAAGTTTGGTGTAGCTCCAATGGAAGATAAGATTAGAGAGAGTTGCCTTAGATGATTTGGTCACATTAAACGGGGTCCTTCCGATGACTCAGTTAGGAAAGTTGAGGTATTAGATTTGACTTCTGTTAAGAAAGGTAGAGTTAAACCTAAAAAGACTTGGATAGAAAATATTGGAAATGATATTTCTTTATTAGATTTAAATGAGAATTTAACTTTTAACATGACACAATGGAGAAAAAGGATTCATCTATGATCTAGCCGATCCCACGTGGTGGGGCAAAGGCTTGATGATGATGATGATGTTGTTAGATCTCGTACATACTTCAATTATTAATATTTTCAATATACATGATAAGATTTCTGAAAATTCATATGATCCGTGTGAATCTCGAGATAATATTTAAATGGAAAACTTTCAAAGATAAATTTAGTATAATTCAAAAATTGATTTCAGTAAACTTATAGTCCAACTAAATGTCTCGACGAATTAAACCTATCGATGCTACAAATGATTTGATTTGATTCCAAATGAGCATAGATCAATCACTTAAAGTATATTTTTGAAAACTTTTGAACAGTAAATAGACCAGCCAATTAGTTTTTTTTGCATACTTTTCATTGTGGTTAAATTATGGCACACCACTTGCAAGATTATTTTTATTTATTTTTTAGCACAATCATATTAAGTTGTGTCATATCACTTAATGGCAATATCCTAATCAGTCTTTGCCCACTTTTAAATCATGACTTTCTAGAAATGCCCAATAATTATATAAAAGAGATATAATCACAATAAGAGAGACTCATAGTGACATCCACTAATATAACAACAATATCAAGCTTTTATCCCGCTACAAAGCTAAGGCATTAATCTTTATATTTCTCTACCGCCGCAAATTTTCCAGGACGCAACAAGAATTAAAAACTTTTATACTAAAAAACTGCTTTAGCTAGAAAGTCGTCCCAAATGAAACCCAAGTATAACAACTTCTATAATATTTCTTCATGTTATAATTGTGCATTCATCTCTTCTCAAAATCATTTTTTAAATTTATTTTCTTATTCAAGTAGTGTAGCATAAGCACTATCCACATTATTAATATCCTTCATGATAATTATCTTCATTGAATTAATCTATTACTAATCCTACTCATTTACAAAATTTGTCCTTTAAATATTTATCTTCATTGAAAATTCTATAAGATGGAGGTGAGACCTGCAATGCTTTATGGTAATGAATGTTGGCCATTAAAAGAGAAGTCTAATACTAAGTTAATTAAATAATAATAATAATAATAATACTAAGTTAATTGTTGTAGAGATGAGGATGCTTAGGTGGATGAGTGGCTTTACCCTTAGAGATATGATATGAAATGAGCATATACGTGAAAAGTTTGGAGTAGCTCCAATGGAAGATAAGATTAGAGAGAGTTACCTTAGATGATTTGATCACATTAAACGGGGGCCTTCGGATGACTCAGTTAGGAAAGTTGAGGTATTAGATTTGACTTACGTTAAGAAAGGTAGAGTTAGGCCTAAAAAGACTTGGATAGAAAATATTGAAAATGATATTTTTTTATTAGATTTAAATGAGAATTTAACTTTTAACATGACACAATGGAGAAAAATGATTCATCTAGCCGATCCCACGTAGTGGGGCAAAGGCTTGATGATGATGATGTTGTTGTTAGATCTCATACATACTTCAATTATTAATATATTCAATATACATGATAAGATTTCTGAAAATTCATATGATCAGTGTGAATCTCGAGATAATATTTAAATGGAAAACTTTCAAAGTTAAATTTAGTATAATTCAAAAATTGATTTCAGTAAACTTATAGTCCAACTAAATGTCTCGACGAATTAAACCTATCGATGCTACAAATGATTTGATTTGATTCCAAATGAGCATAGATTAATCACTTAAAGTATTTTTGAAAACTTTTGAACAGTAAATAGACCAGCCAATTAGTCTTTTTGCATACTTTTCATTGTATGGTTAAATTATGGCACACCACTTGCAAGATTATTTTTATTTATTTTTTAGCACAATCATATTAAGTTGTGTCATATCACTTAATGGCAATATCCTAATCAGTCTTTGCCCACTTTTAAATCATGACTTTCTAGAAATGCCCAATAATTATATAAAAGAGATATAATCACAATAAGAGAGACTCATAGTGACATCCACTAATATAACAACAATATCAAGCTTTTATCCCACTAGGTGGGTTGGCTAGATGAATCTTTTTACTCCATTATATCTAATTAAGAGTCAAATTCTCATTTAAATCTAATAAAATATATGTCATTTCTAATATTTTCTAACCAATTCTTTTTAGGCCTATCTCCACCTCTCTTAACATAGGCTAAATCTACTACATCTGCTCTCCTAAGTGGGTCATCAGAAGACCGACATTTTATGTGACCAAAGCATCTAAGATAATTCTCTCTAATCTTTTTTGCCAGTGGTGCTACTCCAACCTTTTCGCGAATATGCTCGTTTCACATCCCATCTCTAAGAGTAACATCCATTAATATTATTAAAAAAAATCCATTAATCCTCTCTCTTTCATAAAAAAATATTTATAATTTAACTTTTAGAATAATTGCATGATCTATTTCAACCATAATTAATATACTATTATAGTAGTTGGGGTTGAGTCCAATTTGCTTATTAAAATTAATTTGATCCTGTCATTTTTGTTGTTGTAGTAATTAATAAATTCTATTATTTATTGCTTGTTAAGGACTTGACATCCCTATGGCCTATGGAACCTTTATGTCTCTATCTATTTTATGCTTATCTGAAATTAAGGTGCTTATTGTTTATTTTCTATGAAAATCAATATTTCTTGATTTGAATTAAATTATTCACAAAATTTAACATTTCTCAACACATAAATTTCACAGTATTTATTATAAATTTGGGCTGCAATATTATGAATATAATTTAATCAGAATAAATATAATATTTATAATTTATTTTAAAAATTAATAAAATATATAATTAATAAACCAAAATTTATGTTATAATTAACTCAAAATAAATTTAAATGAGAATAAATAATAAATAGGCATTTTTTTATTTGTCAAAAATTGATTATCTACAATAAGAATATATTTTTTAAAAAAAATGCGAAGTTAATTATTAAAATACTTAAGCAAATATACAGAAATATATTTTAAATTAAAAAAATTAAAGGTGCAAAGAAATATGCCACACATTCTGCGTGCATATATGAGGGATCATCCACTAGACTAAATAAAGTAAATAAATAAAATAAGCTCTCAATGATAGAATATATATATAATATATATATTATATATATTATATATATCAATATATATATAATTGCATTTTTTTTCAATAAATATTTATAATTATAAAATATTAATAGTATATTTAAAAAGATTATTTATTTTTTAAAATTATGAATTAATTAAAATTTATTTTTTATGTTAAATTTTTAAGTATTTTATGAAAAAATAAAATTATATTAATATAAACATCTTCTAATTGATTGACAAAAGTCATTAAAATTTAATATTTTATCTTCAAAATAACTATAAACACCTTCATTTTTTTAATAAATTGAATACTTAAAAATTTAAATATCCTATTTCATTAAAATTAAAAATGATGTTTTTTTTATGGATTTAAATAAAAAATTTGACTCTTAATATGATAAAATGAAAAAAATATTATTGACTCCACGTGGCACAGATAAAAGACTTGTTACTGTTATTGTTGCTACTACTGTTATTATTGTTGCAATACTCCAGAAAATAATTAAATTAAATTATAAAGTAAAATATCAAGCCATTTCCATACAAATTCAAAATTATACAATCACTGTTTGATAAAGAAAAATAGCTTAAGAGGAAAAGCACCATTACTTTCTTTGAAGAAATTCAATGATTGAAAAGTTTGAGAAAGCTCCAAATTTGTTTTATTCAATTAAATATAAGAGATTTGATGGAAAGTTGAAACAAGTCCACATTTGATGAATTAGCCTAAAAAAATAAAATAAATAATTAATATAAAAATATTAACTAAGTTATTTATATTTTAAATTTCTGGTTCATTCAATATATATATTAATTTTAAGATATAAATGTTATATAAATTCCATAAATTTATTGACCCATAAATTAAGTATATTTTTATAATTTTAAAATAATTTTTTTTTTTATAATTTTTTAATGACATTTGCATCTCAAAATGAGTATTTGCATGTTGTGTTATGTTGCATGCATTAGAAACAAGTTAAAAAGCTTATCAAAGCTTCCTTCTTTAGGACTAAGAAATATTCCAAGTGAGCTTTTGTCTTAAACAATAACAAAGTTTTTCTTAGCCAGGAAAATATTGAAGACATCCAAATCCTAAATAGAAGTCAAATAATCAATATGAGTTTATATTAATATAAAACAAACATGCAAAGTATATAAGATTACTTGTTAGGTTTTATTTGGGACTGCCGTAATTTTTTATGAGGTGATCATAAAGTTGTTGTGGAAACATTAACTTATTTGAAAGCTGATGTAGAAAATAACTCATTAGCATAAAATTTTCAGAAAATCATAAAAAAATAATGGTCAAATAAAAACTGTGATTACAGTCTGAAAAATAAAAAATAAAAAAGTTATGCCTAACTAAACCTTAATGATACAAAGCTCTATTATTCAAAACTCAAATCCCAAACTTAATATAAATATATGATTCTAATTTGTAAATTCAAAATTACAACAGTCTCTTCAAATAATGTGCCACGGGTCATTTGTCTTAAGATCATCTCCAACCGAAAATCTCATTTTTCACTCCAAAATGCCGTAAACTACAAAAAGCCGTGATTTCATCTCCAATGGAACGCGTTTTTCACCCTTTTGCAGTTAACCGTCGCCTTTTTTTTTCCCGCGACAAGTTCAGTAGAGTGGTAAAAATGGCGGAGATGAACAGTGCAACGCCAATATTGGCGTCCCACTGTTCACCCGCAGCCATATAGCGGAAATTTTGCAGTTCGGCTGGAGCTGGCCGGGAGCTCCATTCAAGCGTTTGGAGGTCGGTTGGAGATGCCCTAAGTACAAAAAAAAAGCCCTTAAATTTTCAAGTTAGATGTCTCGAGATATTAAGGGACCACTACTTTTGTCTTTACAAAAAAATTGGGGAGTAATGGATAAAAATGATTGATTTCCTTATATGAAATCAATCAACAAAAGAAAATACTCACTAACAATAAAAATATTTCAAAAAGGTTGTAACCTAACGTGGCAAAAGAAGCTATATGGAGGTTTTATTTGGAACAGCTTTTTTTGTAATTTTTTATGAAAAAATAGTGATAAAAAACTATCCCAAATAAAACATGAGATAAGCTCAGAGAAAACAACAATAGAAAGAAACAACACAATCTATCTTAATTGGATTTAAGAGATCAACATAATTACATGAGCAAAAAAAAAAAAAAAAAACAAATAAATAAAAGGAGATTTACATACATACCACTTTATTTTATTATATTTATATATTTAACATCTAAAATATTAATATTACATGTTGATATATCATTGAAAAATTATCTTGATCAAGCACGAATCTTGAGGCAAAAATCGAGTTGTAAACTTCAACAATTAAATCTGGGATCATTTGAACTCCGATTTCAGCAAACTTATAGTCGAACTGACCGTCTCGGAAATACGAACAAAATGACACCAAATTCGGCTCAATCCGAGCCCAAATGAGTCCAAATCAAGGACCTTAAGCGTTGTTAGAAGGTTCAAACCACAATTTGAGTTACCAAACAATTTCCAAAAATGACATGCTTATAGTCGAATCGAACGGCTCGACGAGACAAATCCAACGAGGCCAAGATCGCCAAATTCCGATATCACTTAGACCTTCAAATGTCTGACGAACGGTTCATGATCAAGGGATTCAATATCGGCCATCCATTCAAACAACTCCCGATTTGCCCCTGATCTCTCACCTATTTACAGGCCATGCCACTCTAGAAATCTATAAATAGACACCTCATTTCTCTTGTGAGGGGGCCCAAGCAAGAAGAAGAAGAAGAAGAAGAAGAAGAAGAAAAAGGAAGAAGAAGAAGAAGAAGAGAATGATAGGAGGGAAGAAACTCCTCGACCACCGCCGGAATTTTGCCCAACGTTCAAGTGACGCCGGCATTCCGCCCGACATTCAAGTGACATCAAAATTCCGCTCAACTTCTAAGTGACGCCGGAATTCCGCCCGAACTCCAAGTGGGGTCGGAATTCTGCCAAAGTGACACCAGAATTTCGCCCGACCTCCAACTGACGCCGAAATTCCGCCTGACCTCCAAGTGAGGTCAGAATTCCGCCCAAACTCCAAGTAACGCCGGAGTACTCCCTGAATATCATCTAACGCCAAAGTTATCATCGGCTACCAACTGACGTTGGACTTCTACCCGACGTCGAATCTCCGCTTGTCTCCGAATTTCTTCCCATCGTTGGACTTCTACCAAATATAGTCCTTCCGACCTTCGTCGCCCGCCGACTATGGTCTTTTTGACTTACGTCGCCCGCCGACTATAGTCCTTCCAACCTCCGTCGCCCACCGACTACGGTTCTTCTGACTTACGTCGCCCACCGACTACAGTCCTTCCAAACTCCGTCGACGCCCGCCGACAATGGTCCTTCCGACTTACGTCGCACACCGACTATAGTCCTTCAGACCAAACAACACATCAGCAGTGATGCTTTGTATTCTCACCATATAATGTACTATATAAGATGTACATCAAGCTAAAGCCTTCCCCTTATGAAGGACCTCATTTGTAATCAACTACAATACTAGTGAATTCATTTATACTAGGCCAGACCCCATGGGTTTTCCCCCTTTTTAGGGGTTTTCTACGTAAAAATCTTGATATCTCATAAATACTACACACCCTCTCTCTTATTTGATTGCGTGCCAGATTTTCGTACAATGCTAAGACGTAAACTTTATATTTCTCTACCGCTGCGAATACTCCAGGACGCAACACATGTCTACCACCCATATAACAAATTTAGGTGTATGGAATGAAATATTAAAGTTTATAAGATGACATAAATTGTGAAAATGAATTATATGAGTGATATATTTGATATTAAAGTTGTATATGAGTGGTATACATGTAATATTAATGTTTTGGATGTTAGATATATAAATAGCATGAAAAAAAGTGATATATATGTAAATTTCCCATAAATAAAACAAGGAATAGCTAAACTCAATAAGACCTATAGTTGTGATCGAACTCTTAACACATTGAAAATAAATTTGAAAATTCAGATGAGTCATATTAGAGCACTCATCCTGCTAAAAAAAATAAATAATAAAAAAGGACTATAGCCCAATAATAATAATAATAATAATAATAATTCTTCATTTAACAAATTCAAATCAGATATTTTATTATTTCCTTGCTAAAACCATCCCACGATCGCAAGTAACCGCTCCCATACGTTCTCTCACGCATGCATAAACGAAAGAAAAGTTCAGAACTAGCCGAAGTTGCTTCCGATCTCTCCCTTTCGCACTAAGCCAGTCGGCTCCAATTGCTGCACCCGACGTTGAAGTCGGCCTTCTTTTCCATCTCCGGCCACACCCGTTCCGGCCCCGCTCCATCTGCCTAACCGATAGTCGACGACCGACGCCCAACGCCGACCCCGCTGGTCGACTCCAACTAGCCGCCAACCTAGCCCTCTTCTCGCGATTGAAGCCGACCCGAACGCAATTCACCGGCTTGCACCCGCATCTCCGGCAAAATCTCGTCGCCGGCCTGTACACGTTGAAGTCGCCGCCGACCAAGCCCCCGAAGCCCGCCGCCTGGTATCCGACCTAGCCCGATCGGGCTCTTCCGATTCTCCTCTCCCTCACTATTACATATGTATAATATTATATATATTAATGATGTCAGTAGGCTGTCGAAATTTTCAGTGAAAGCAGATGACCTAAAACTAAATGAAATATAACCCAATTTGAACTAAAATTAATGAATATAAAAGACATGAATTAAACCTGAATTGGAACATTATACAATGTGTATGATATAATGTTTAAAATGAAATTATAAATTACAAAATTATGAGGCCTAAATTAAATGCAAATGGATATTGATAGAAGAATTATAATGAAAGCATGCTCACGATCAAAAGAACTTGTGATTTGAACAACATGAGCATGCCATAGAGGTAACAGCTTGCCTATAGACATGTATAAGGAGATTGCAATGATGATATCTATGAACAACAACAAATGACTATTATGATAAAACCCTCAAAGGGAGGATGGAGCTTAGCTCTCATGATGAAAATATCGGACGTCTTTGTAAGACTTCTAATGATAATAAGATTGATCAAGCTGATTTTGGAGCAAGATTTGATAATGATTGTGTTAGTTGATAATGATTGTGTTAGTTTATCGCATGATGATGCAACATCAACCAATAATTAGGTTAATGATGTATTTTATGCAAGGGTATGCAAGGGATTCAGTTGAATTCAATAGTTATACTTCTTTTCATTAATCTTTAGCGATAATTATCCTTCATTTTGCAAAAAAAAAAGGCTTATCATTAATGCATAAGGAGAAGAAGCAATGAATTTGTCATGTACTTAACTGATCTATAGGAGATAACAGAATATTCGTAGCAACCAATGCAGTTCATTTACAAGCAAGAACATGATCTTCTAATATCTATTAGATAAACATCCCTTAAAAAAAAAACCCCCTTACAAGCTATAGTAACTGATATGATAAGATTGTATAAATTAAATAACACATCTTCTACGTATTACAACTCAAACATGATTTAGAGTGATGCCACCAGATCCACAACCCTACTTCTACATGCGGACAGAAGGTGACAACCTACAATAATACTAAAAATAACTCCCTGCATGTGCTACAGTCAACGTGTTAAAGTTACAAACACCAATGTCCGAAAATACTGTGCAGGGCCAAATGCTACAACATGCATGTGCTCCAATCGTTACATAATTCACAAATCCAACGATTCGAGAATGCTACATGGGTCAAATACTCAAGTCTTACCCTCCTCAAAAAGATCGGAGTCGACCTAACTTGAATAATAAAATGCCCCCCCCCCCAAATACTTGCATGGGCCTCGACGAGCGTGTTATAAAAACACACGTGACGTCTATGTATGCTACGTGGGTGAACAAGTGAAGTCAACTATGGACCCGATCTTATGTCGGCAAGTTGATAAAATCGACAATGTTTAATCCACAAATGCAAATGCCCATACGTCACCGCGGTGATGGTCGCATTGACGAGAAATCTCAACTGGAGAGGTCAAATCTCAAAGCCAATAAAAATCTAAATCCTTAAAATGAAATATATCACTAACTTGAAACTAAAATTCATCCACATTCCGCAACTGTTTATCGGGGGTGATAAATTTAAAATTAGCCTTAGCTCACAAAGAGCAAAAATTCTGCCGGTTGTATCACTATGATTCATTCTCAAATAGTCTCTTGCCAGCAGGGACATGATACATACCCTATGATCTGGTAATTTTGCCGCAAAATGACACCATTAATATAAAATGATCATGGTCAAAGCCCTTATGTTTCCTAACTACTTTAAACCCTTAAGTAATGAATCATAGGATATATTCGATAAACATAAAGCCCTTTGTCAGCTAAGGTGGATTTAGATCTATCCCCTTTTACAAACACCAACCAAGGTCTATAAGGTATTCTTGGACGAAGTAATTAACCCATGTATATCGATAAGGTACCTTCTGTCAAGTTGGGTCGACTACCTCCTATGACTAAGTAGACCAAGGTACATGATAGCCCGGGACGACATAACCATGGGATCTTGATCGAGCTCGTCTTCATCCCCCCACCAGTTTTAAGTTCATGATGATAAATTCCAAATCATAAAACCAAATTCAAACCCTGAAACTATTGCTATTATACGCTGGATTTATAACCTATGCGATCTCTTTAACGATAAGCCTTAATTGAAAGCTCACTATTATTATCATGAGGGGATTAACTATAGGGCTTGCACATATATCAAACAAGAACTCGGATCATAAAGTCCTCACAAAATGAAGGAGAAATCTCTGGGTAGTGTCTTATCTAAAACCCAATCGGTCTTTTGAAAATTCATCCGGAACCTAAACTCGTTAAAACTCTCCGTTTTCATTACCACAAACAAAAGAAAGGAGACATATATGACGCGGAGCGGCTGGGGAGTGCAATGAAATTTTGGGAGCACACAATAAAAAATTTTTTTTTAAAAAAAAAAAAACTCATAAAAGTTCTAAAGACTGAAATACCTCATAGAATAGGTAGAATAAAAATGCAGATTTCTCAAAATTTCCAGTAAAATTAAAGGCAGAACTTTTATCCAAATAGGTATTAAAGGGTAATTTGGCATAAAATTATAATGAATTTTTTAGATAATATGCTTTTAAATTTCATCTGAAATTTGATTTATACCATCAAATTTATTCGATTTCAATCTGCACTAAATAATAAAGGTTCAAATTTTTTAAGTTTAGTTATTTTCAACAAATTTTGATGCTTTTAATACATAATTATAGAAACAAAAATAAATTAAAAAAACATATAATACTTAAAATATTTTTTAAATTAAAAACGTTAAAAATAACTGAAATCAAATTCCAAAATTAAACTTTTAATTCTAAATTTAAGATTTATTTTCTTCAAAGTATTTCATCAAGTATAATAATATTAATAAAAAAATCATATAACAAGATATGCCAATATAATTTTGAATTTTTTAAAAGTATTTTCATATTAATAAACAATTAATTTAATATTGATTATATGATATATCTATAATAATTATTTTTTTTTACAACTTCTTATGTAATTTATTGGTTGAGCGTTTAGTCTTTCAAATAAAAAGTTGTGAATTTAAACTCTATGTATAACTGTATAAGTTTAAAATTAAATTCGATAAAAATTTAAAAAATATAATTTAATTAACTTGTGGCTTGGGGCTTTAAAGCGTGGGCTGTACTTTTCGTTGCAGGAACGCACGTTTCCATAAAACTCCTCTGCTTATTTTTTCTTTCTTAAATGGTTTAACTCTATAGAGAAATTATTTTATGCGGAGTCCAACGGGAAGAATTATTTGTACTATGAGTGTACATATTATTGATATACAATATGTATATTAATTTGAAACACACTGTGTACAAAATATATACACTTATATGTACAGATAGTTCTTTGAAACATACTGTGTTCAGACGGTTCTTCCCGTTCAGATTCCGCACAGAATAATTTCTCGACTCTACAATATATACTCTCTCCTCTCTCCTACTTAGCAGCAACATTAGAGACAGCAGAGCAGCTGGTAACTTTTTCTTCTACTTCTTCTTCTTCTTCCATATTATTAGAGTGAAGAGTTTCAGCATGGGAGAAGACCAAGAACTGCAGCTCCATATCAGAGGTTGCTGCTTCTCTGTAACATCTATATTTTTTCTGCAACTTCATACATACTCAAGCATTTTCCTCGTTTTTTTCTTGTTAGTAATACTGGCAGGTAATTATATATAATCCGTAGGGGATATTTGGCTACTAATATGATTTAATTCAAGAAGGGTTTAGTAGATATTTGAAATCAAGATGGAGGCTTTCATTTCTGAATTTTTTTTATCAGTATTTGTACGATTTAGGATTTATGAAGGAGAATAAGATGTCTTGACGATTATTATAAGATTTAACAGCCCCATCATGAGAAGTGTAAATCTCTTTAAGGATTATAACCAACTTGCTGTTGCTGGGAGTGTTTCAAGCTAAGAGTTTTGTTCTGAACAATGAGATTTTGAAGTAGTTTAGTTCCACCCATATGAAGATTATGGGGCTGTTAAGCTTTATTACAGGATTTAAGCAGTCGGTAGAACTGACTTTTTCAGTAAAATCAAGGCCGATTTACTAAATCCTGGAGTTGGGCGGATTTATGGGATTTGGCTGAAGAAGCGCGCAAAAGGGAGAACGATAGGTCGATAGTTACCTTCACAGTGAGGGAGCTCCCGTCGCTACGTCCGATCCAACAGGAAGAACGGCGAACTTTCGCGATTCCAATTCGACAGTAAGGAACGTCGTGGAAGAAGGAGGCGAATAAGGATTTAGCAACTCGTTCAAAACCCTACCTCACTCGAAGCAATCGAAGTCCAACAGCAACGAACGCAGAAGAGAAGAAAAAGGAGCAAACCATCAATAATTGATTAGGAATTAATTTAACTAATTTAATTAATATAAATACAAAATTAATTTAATTAGATAATTAATAAAATAAATAATAATTTAATAATTAATATTATAAATAATAAATAGACAACTATTAAAAAGAATAACAGTAGCTATATAATCAGTTAGGCTAAGTAATTATGAATATAAATTAAATTTTAATTTTTATCCTCTTAAATTCTGAATTCCATTGTCACACAATTCATAAGATTTAACAAGATAATTTAATTTTAGCATAAATCAGAATTTACAAGATTTAATAAATCCTACTAAAATTAAATCATGCTTGTTGCCAAACAGCCCCTATATGTTGAGAAATTATTCTGTACAGATACCAGACCGTTCAGAGACGAATCAGAATGTGTCACGTAACCCGGTACACAACGATACATAATCGTTGTATATAGCAAACGGGTGGCATTGCGCGTTCTGATTCGCCTCTGGACGAAGTCCATATCCGCACAAAATAATTTCTTGAATAAAGGGAGTGAGTAGTGGAAGGAGGGAAAGAGGTGGTGCAATGATTTTTATGTAACATTTTTGTTTTTGCTCTCCCATCATCCATCCTCAAGCTTTCTCTTTGCAATTTATCAAAATAACTTATGCAAACAATCTGAAGCAATGCTAGTTTTTTTACTGAATTGATTATTTCAGATATAAGCAATTTATGTTTTGACTTCTGAATGGAAAATTGCTAGTTTTACGGTTTTTTACCTGATCTCCGGCACCACTTTTTCAAAACACAACTAACTTTTTTGTTCCAGAACAAGCAGATCCAGCACGTTCATCCCCAAAGGAGGCAACTTTCGCTCAATCCCAATCTTCCTTCAAGCTAAGAAAATGGCAATGGTGGTTCCTCCTCTTCATCTACAGCTTCTTAATCCTAGCCGGGCAGACTTCCGGGACCCTTCTCGGCCGTTTCTACTTCAAACAGGGCGGTAAGAGCTTGTGGATGGCCACCATCGTTCCATCCTCCGGCTTCCCACTCCTCATCCCCCTCCTCCTCATCCTACGTTCCTCCTCTACCGCCGCCGCGGCCGCCACCGTTTCCCGTCCTTCCATCGCCAAGCTAGCCGCAATCTACATTGGCTTCGGCCTCATCGGCACCGGAGACAACCTCATGTACTCCTACGGCCTCCTTTACCTCCCCGTCTCCACCTTCTCCCTCGTCTGCGCCACACAACTCGCCTTCAATGCCGTCTTTTCTTACTTCCTCAACTCCCAAAAGTTCACTCCATTCATCTTCAACTCCATCATCCTTCTCACCCTAGCGGCCGCTCTCCTCGGCGTTCACTCCGACAGCGGCTCCGCCTCCGACCATAATTACCCGCTTGGATTAGCCCTTACCCTAGCAGCGTCGGCCGTTTTCTCCCTTGTTCTATCCCTCACCCAATTGGTTTTCCAGAAGGTTATAAAGGCCGAGACCTTCACCGTCGTCCTGGAGATGATTCTGTGGACCGGATTAGTCTCTTCGGTTGCGTCGGTGGTCGGACTTTTCGCCGGCGGGGAGTGGAAGATGATTCATGAAGAATTTACAGGATCTGAAAAGGGTAGGGTTTCGTATTTGATGACTTTGATTTGGATTGCAATTTGCTGGCTGTTGTACGGTGTTGGCAATATCGGTTTGATCTTTCTCGTCTCTTCTCTGTTTGCTAATGTGATTGGAACCCTAGGTCTTCCTCTGGTACCAATCTTTGCAGTTATGTTCTTCCATGAAAGGATGGACGGAGTGAAGGCGGTGGCTTTATTGATGGCAATTTTAGGGTTTGTTAATTATGTGTATCAGCATTATCTTGATGATACAAAGGAGAAAAGGGCTGTGACCAGAGATGAACAGCCTTAACTAGCTATGAAAGTGAACATTTTTAGTTCATTTTATTTTTTGTGCATTTGTTTATTTAGTTCATAAATATTTTAAAAATTATAGCAAAGATTATTATATTATTATTTTCATATTAAATTGTGTATTAATCTTATTATTAGTTTTAAATGCTTGATCATTGTGCTATAATATCCCATTTAGCTAATATTATAAATTAAACACTTAAATACTAAAACTAAAAATATTTTATTGTTTCTAAATAAAAGTTATCTTAGGTTTTGCTTGTGATGGTTTTTTTTGCTGCCTCTAAAGCAGCCTTTAAAAATTTTTGTACTAAAAAATTGGTGTAAGAAGCAACAAGAAAGTCATTCCATATTGAACCTCATAGCTCACTAGTTAAAAAAAGAAGAAGAAATTTGTTCCAATTCCAAAAGAAGCCTTAGGGGCTGTTTGGCAACCAGTGAGATTTAACTTTAGTAGGATTTAATAAATCCTATAAATCCGGATTTAGTAAATCCGAAATGTATTAAATCCTAAAAACTATTTGATATGCTAAATGTTAAATCTTGAGAAACTATTTGGTAACATATATCAGGATTTATGGCGGTTAGGGATTTAATTTTAAAGGAGATATTTATGAAATTAAGATCATTGCATAAAACATAATAAAACCAATTTTAGGTCATATAAAATGACCGAAAATTCAATAAAAAGTTAATTACAAACTAACATTGACCAAAATGAGAGTTGAAATATTAAATAAGTTAATTATATTAATATTTAATTACTAATTATATCATTAATTAATCAATTAAGTTAAATTAGATAATTAATTTATGCACTAATTTCACTATTAATTATTTAATTAATTAACTTAATTATTATTTGTTTAAATTATATAAATTAAGTTAATCGATAATAACTTTGAGGCGTTTAGGGTTTGTATTCATCTTTTCTTTTCGTCGTGTTGTTCGGCTTCGTTGATTCGCAGTAAGGTGTAAGATTGGGCGCGTCGCTACTTAGTCCTCCTTCGTGCAGTTATCGACTTCACTTCTTCGGACGACTTTCCCTTCTTATCGGATCGGAATTACACATTTTGATCGGAAGCAAGAACAGGAGCTCGCTGGCATGTGAAAGTAACTTTCTCCCTTTCGCACGCTTCTAATGTTAAATCCCGTTAAATCCACCGAACCGAGGGATTTAGTAAATCCGGGATTTAAGCCGTAAATCCGTAAATCCGAGATTTACAGAATCCCGGGATTTAACGCGCGCACAAAAACGTTTGGCTGGATTTAGCGTAAATCCGACTTAAATCCCATAAATCCGATACCAACAGCCCCTTAGTTTTAATAAGTGGGATGGAATCAATTTGCTATTTGAATTAAATGAAACAAGGAAAACATCATAATCATAGAAAAATAATCAATCATTCAAATGAGCCATAAGAACCAAATAAAAATTAATGAATGCAAAACAATTGAAAAAGAGAATAAGCAAAAGTTGGAATAGTGGCAGATCCAGCCTCAATTTTTCATGGGTGGGCAAAATTTTAATTAATTAAATTAATAATGAAAATTAATAATAATAATAATAATTATTATATTATTATATTATTAATATTAATTAAATAGTAATAATAATAATAAAATATTTTTTAAAAATTTAACAAATATAATGCTATCAAATTTATGAGAGAAAATTTTTATCATTTATCTTTCAATATAATGCTATGCAAACCTTTTATTTTATTTTTTTTTTTTTATTTTTTTGAGATTCTTAGTAATGATAAATGGTTGTTTCTATACTTCAGATGTATCATTTGCTTTTCGGTGTTTTTATCACGAGAGTCCAAATGTTGGCCATGGCAATTCTAAATTGGATTGGTCTTAAATCTTAATCACATTTAGAAATCTCCTAAAACAAAACTCTAACAAAGAATACTTCTACATGTAACCAAACAGTGATCAAAAGAACAAGAAAATAATCGCATGAAAATCCTACTTAATTCAAATCGTACTTGTAACCAAAAAGCGAAACAAAAAATAATTTGGTATTACAGAAAAGAAGTACGAAATAGGGGAAGAGCCAGACCTTGCTTGCGAGTTGCGACTGCAAAGGGGAAGAGCCGGACCTTGCGTGCGAGTTGCAACTGCGAGTCTGCGAAGGCCGAAGAACACTGTGAAAAGTGGATTTTGCGATCTCTCGGCAAATGGGAAGAAGAGGAGAGGGCGAACCGGTGAAGACAAAGCTGTGACCAAACCAAATTTCGCGAAAGGCTGAAAGGGCGGCTAGAATAGGCGGGATGGGCAGACTAATGAAATTAGGGCAAATATATGTTTTTGAGGGGGGGCAAATACCAAAATTACCCTCCTAGTGCTTTTTTTTTTTTTGAGGGTGGGCATTTGCCCACCCTGAGATGAGCGTGGGTCCGCCCATGGTTGGATGAACAATCCAAGCATTTGCACCTTGGCAGTCAAACTGAAGCAGTGATAATACAATGACCTCAAATTTTTTAGCTCAATTTCACAAATTTTACGTAACAAAAAAACAGTTAAATTCTACTTATCATCTAGCCCAAGAAACTGCTTCAATCTCGTCTCTAGCAGACTTGTAAAGTTCAAGTCTCTTTGCACACTGCACTCTCCGCTCCATCAGTGCAGGATCCTCGTCCAGCATTTGTCCAAGCTGCTTACCCTGCATAAGAACAATATCACTACAACAAATAAGCTCAGAGAGAGAGAGAGGAGTGAAATAGAGAGAGAGACATTTTAATTCAATTCAACTTCACGGAGACCTACATGGCGAAATTATTTTGAGCAAACAGCGGACGCAAAGCTACGTCCGGACTTCAATAAAAATATGGCACGTGGACTAGTGTAATATTATGTATTTGTATGACCAATACACACCAATACACAATAATACACTAGTCCACACGTCATATTTTCATTGGAGTCTGAACGTAGAACATCCAGTGTCCGCACGTGATAATTTCTCCCTACAATGACATGTCTCTTTATCCCATAATTTGCTTTATGAAACCAACCTTATTTTTTATTTATATTGTGTTATTTGTGATGCTAAATCTATTCTTCACAAATCATTTCAAATAAATTTAAATCATATTAACTTAGGTATGTCCCTTCTTTATAATTAATCGATTTCAAATCTATCAATTAAATATGTGCATTTTTTTAACATTCATTACACATGTTAAAACCGTCTTAACCTTTATGCTACTCTAATAGTTTCTTTAATTTCTATTTCCTAATTACAGTAATTACATAAATAACACCCAAATTTTGTTCATTACAAAACAAGCACCAAACTACCTCCATTTATAATGTACCCCACAAACCTATTGTTAACCCGAAATTTTGGCCTAAAGTGTAGCATGAATAATAAATACATGAGTTTGTAGTTCATTTTAAAAATTTGTGTGTTAATTTTATGAATAAGAAAGTTTACGGTGGTATGTTCGCAAATCTTCCTTTCTAATTGTCATATGATCTAAACTTTCTCAAATCTACCACACCCATCATAACTATAAGTTTGTCTATTTGAACAAACATTTCTACAATTAAGGTTTCATTTGGAATAATTTTCTTATTGTTTTTCTGAAGCAGTTTTTCAACAAAAAAATTTCTCGTTCAAAAAAAATTTGTACTAAAAAGCTGCTTTAGAAAGTAGTATCAAAGCTGTCCCAAACGAACCTAAGAATTAAATTCAATTAAAAAAGAATTTTGCAACAATTAAAGACTTCTCGAGCATGAAAATTATAGCAGCCTACTAAGAGCTAAATTCTATTAAAATAAATAAATTTTGAGCAAGAAAAACAATGGTTAAGCGAAGGTATAGAACCTCTTTTCTCCCCATTTGTGCGTAAAAAGGATTAAGCAAGGATCTCTTAGCCTCCCGAACTTGGCAATGGACAGTTGCTTTTGGTATGGTGAGTCTAAGTGTTTCTGATACCATCAGAATATAAGCAGAAACATTTGTGGCAATCCTCTTGAAATGCCCATCTGAATATCGATCCACTGGAGGAGCAGCAGGATTGGCTCCCTTCGCTGTAGAGTTTGCAGGATTGTTTCCAATCTCCACTTCATGTGGAAGGTTGCGAAAGAATTCAACAGTTAGATAGGAAGATTCCATGTCAACCAAGCGCAAAACAGTTTTTTTGCTGTCGTCCCGAAATTTTTCTAATGCGACATAGGAAGCAGCTGCTAGTTCTGATTGGAGAGTTGGAAATCTTTTCAGTTCCTGATAGTAGGAAGACAAACTTGTAGTAGTTAATATAAGGGAATAAAGGAGGAACAATGTGGCTCATCTGGAAAAAACTCTATGATCGTCCGAATGGTTGAAAAAAGAATGCAAAGTAAAATAAAATATAAAAATATTTGAAGTTATTTGGATAAATATAAAATAAATACATGCGCTTGTTTTTTTTTAGATTGGTTAAAGTGACATGAATGCAGTTAAAAACCTAATGATGATGGTGGATGTTGAGAAGGACACTACTAGTGAAGGTGGCTTGGTGGTGGTGGCCTTCAGCTGGCAAGCGACATACAACAAATGGTGGCTACGATGGGATGCGGTGGGCAACATCAGAGGTGAGTGGGCAGGGGCAACAACAACAGCTTGTGGTATATTTGGAATTCATCCAAAATTGGGTGAGTTTAAAATATATTAAAAATGAAGTATGAAGTGAACTTAGAATTCACCAAAATTTTACTCTGTATTTATTTTTAATCAAACCAAACACTAATATTCTTGAAACCCTCGCATGTGGAATATTTTACACTCACTTTTCTCAAGAGAAAAAGAACAAGTTGGTCTCATAACTTTTTTTTAAAGGATTAAAATAGTCTTTGACTATATAAAAGTATAAATTTAGCCCCTTGACTCTTTAAATATGAACTAAATTAGTCATTTTGTAGAATTAATTAGGTCCCTATTTAAAAATTCAAGTGACTAAAATAGGATTTTTAAATAATCGTAGATAATTTTGATCTTTTGTAAAGAGTTAGAATGATCATTTTGATCCTTATCTCATTTTCTCAAACCAAATATTCGCTTAGTCAAAATGTTCTTACATACTTTGTATAAAAATGAGGCTAAACGTGCCTTTGATTTGATGAATGATGATTCATGTGTTGCCACTTAATATAACTAAGGTATTAAACATTATAATCCAAATTAAAAGACAAATATATCTAAATTCTTAGACAATGCAACTAAATAATTAGACACTTGCACATACAATCATGATAGAAAAATATGAGATAAAACTAGAAAAACAGTTTTCTAGTTCGACTAGTCTTGAAGATCCTTACCTGAGTCTCACCTATAGATTTCCTAACCAATTCCTTCATGACCAAGTGAACCTGAAAAAAATAATAATCAAAAGAGCGGTTGAGTATTGTGCTCCTTATTATCCTCGTCTCAATGCAAGAGGGGACAAAGAGTTGGAAAGTATGAGTTAAGATGGCTCACAGCATCGACAGAAGCTTCAGCAGGGCCTCTGAAGTAATTGAGAGCTCCTTCAATGAGCCGACGATAACCTTGCTCAGGAGCAATCAGATGGGGCTGATAACCATCTGCTTCTGAGACCACTTTCCTCACATTTTGCAAAGAGAGATGCCTGTCAAATGGAAGTTTCTTCAAAGCAGCAGGAAGCTGATTGTCAAAAACTCCATAGATTCTATCACCACCGGGCCGCCTGTAGATAATAAGGTGCAAAGTCTAGAAGTGAGGTTTAAGAATACCATATACTAGTACATCTTAAACTAAACGAAATGACAATTGTGACAGCAATAAATTGATTCTAGGAAATAAATCAATGGTCAATTGGTGGAACTTGAGGGGATTCGAGCACAAGAGGCTAACACTAGTCAGGATTCGAGGAACAATGGCAGCAAAATAGCTCTTGATCATATGCCATAGAATAGCCTTTGAACTTGCTGTAGATTTATAGAAAGTGGACAAAAGACAGAGATAGAGAGAGAAAAAGTAGGCCTGAAGAGGGAATGCTGAGATAGTGAGAGTGGGCAATCGAAACAGGAGCGAGGGATGTTTTTAATGAGAGCAGTTCTGATTTCAATCCATAAGAATAATATGATTAATTCAATCCAAAGAACCCTTTGCATAAATGAAAAGTCCTACACAAGAACTAAAATATCAAAAAAAAAAAAGGCACAACGACCGTAATGTCTTAATACATGAAATAATGCATTACAAAATATATAAACATGCAACATAAACTAAACAAAAATGTAAAAATAAAGTTTGATGCTCTCAACAGATCAGACCAGAGAAGAACAAAGATGCTCTTGTATCAAATTTTCCCTGCCAAATAACTTTTTTTTCTCAGAGTTTAAATGTTGCAAACATGTTGGAGTTGTCTGTGGAATTTATTCATCCTTTGGTGAAACAAAAACTATTGGTCAAACTCCAAGAATCATGAATTGTTCTGGAGCATTGATGAAGGATGACGCAATTTATCATACTTCTACAATGTCACAATGATATGACTGGTTAGAAAACTTTGCAAAGATGGCAAACTTGCTAGGTCATAAACTTGTTTGTGAAAGGTATCAAAAGAATGAAAGTGGATTGACTAGCTTCAGCTTCCAAAACCCCATTATTCTAGACGAAGATGACGTCAAATCACCTTCAATCGTAGCAAAGGTTAGATAAATAAGATTTGCTTGATGAAGATAGAAGTATTTAAATTGAATCTCTAATTAGAATGATGAGAGCTCCACGTTTAATAACATGGCATCATAGTTCTTAATCATGGGCTCTCTATTGTGGTTGAACTATCCTACTCTTAATTTTTGTGGTTCCGGTAAAATATTTGTACTTTTGTTGGTTTCTTTCTTTTAGAAAATAAAAAGGGAAGTAGTTTTCTCTCTCAGCTCATTGACCTAAAAAGGTAGCTTGCTCGCAAAAAAAAGAAAAAAAAATATCAAGTCGACATATGTAAAATCAATTCATAAAGAGCGAATAGGCAGTTTCCCCTTACCCTCCATCCAGGTGCTCTTTGAATATCTTTTCAAACGCACGGCAAAGCTCCAGTATTGTGTATAATTGAGCCTGAAGAAGCAGAGCTCAATTAATCAACGGAACCACAGAAGCATGAATCATAGTTATTTATATCATGAAACATATGGCAATCAATATGTCTAGTTAAAAAAAAAATGTCTCACCCCTGAATCAACAGCAATAGGTCTGCCGATATGGTTCATCTCCGATTCAAGCTCTTCAACAGTCTTATTTATCAAAGATGTAATGCTTGGAATTCGAGCTCGGATTACAGACTCCAAATGCTGAAAGAATTTACTTGTTAAAAATTGCCAAAAGCAAAGAAATTTAATGATGAATAGTGACAAAAATGAACAGTTTGTGATAATAAAACCTTTGAAAGAAGCTTGGCAAGATATTCTGAACCCATTTTACTGGCTAGATGAGAATAGTCGGGACTATTTTCAAAATACTCTCTTTCTTTTTGTCTGGCAGCTATCATGTCAACACTCTTATTTATATCTGCCTGTGAACGATTAACAACTCCAACCCAAGGATGTTGCAGCTTGTAAGATCTTCCTTCAAGGACCTGGAGAAAAACTTGCACGGATAAGAAACTCCAGAATGAAACAACCAAAGCACAGTATTAGAACATGTTTATATGACCAAAAAATGCAGGAAAAACAACCAACCATAAGTAATTTTCTTTCTATTCAATTTGCAAAATACAATTAGAAAAAATAACTTACATCAAGTGCATTTGTCCCTTTATCCATCAGATCAAGCTTGGTCAAAACTCCAAACGTCCTTTCACCTAACCATTGGTAAATAAGAATAAATAAGGCTGATGAATTGAAAAAGCCTTCATCTGGAAATCACTGTCCCCAATCACGTGCACAATCTCTAAATTTGTTTTTATCAGAACAGGCTTAGCGGTACTGAATATTCTTCATTGATGGGTAGGATTCAAGTATTTTCAATGGTAGAAATGTAGAATTACATCATACCTGAAGGGTCCACTTCCCTAGCAAGTTTGATGGCATCAGAAGTTGCAATATCTTGATTGGCAGGTGATATAGCTAATATAATACTGTTGGGCTGCAAAGAACAAATCCCACTTAGAACACCTAACAGTAATCTAAACAGAAAGATGTACACGCTCCCGATGAAAAGCTTCTATATATATATATATATATATATATATATGATGCCATATGACTATCATTATGCTCACTTATGAGCCACGTATTTGCACTAAACATTTCCGAATAGCCTTTTATTAGGAAAGTATGTAATGAATTGCCTTTATTATTTTGACTGTAAAAAGGCCATGAAAATTATGATGATAAAATGCTTTGTTGAGAACATTACAAAATACTAATTGAAGCATAAGCATACAATTTAAACAGAAAGTGTCATTCCTAGTATAATCATCAAGTTTCATGGAGTCATTCTGAAAGTCAAATACCTTCTCAACATATGAGCGGACCATGTTTTCTATATCCTGAACAATACTGTCAGATTGTCCCTCTGTAAAATAAACATTAATTCAGTTACTTTCGCATGCTTATGTCCATATTAAACTGAAAAACATAGATAACAATATTTGTAATGATGATAGAATTTATGACTACAAGTAGAAGTTACACTGCTATACCTACAGCAACCTTTGTAAGACCAGGTAGATCAATCAGTGTTAGATTGACAACTGCCATGCACAACCAAAGCAAAAATTAGTGTATAAAACATAACGATTACCATCTCGATGCAGAGCATATAAGAGTAAGCAAAAAAGATTATTTAAAATGTTTAAATACAGAATTCACAATATTAAAAAGCTTCTCACAGAGAGAAATTTCTAGCAATGTTGTATAAGGAATATTAAAAAAAAAAGGAGTTAAAAGATCTGCATTCAGCAGGTTACACTATCCTGATCTTGCCACCCATTCAAAAGACTTTATTTTTATGTTCCATCTTTAAATACAGAAAACCTGATATGAGTTGGTGATAACTAAGTGATGCAACAAGAAAACATTCAGTGATTAAATAACTTATTTTGGAATTGATAGCATGATGATCATAAGAATGACATAAAAAACTACTATGTTATGATGGAAGATTTAGTTAATCAATCAAGTCCTAACGTATTTTATTTGAAGTCCCTTAGCTTTAGTTAGAACCAGACTTCACGCTTAAACCTTGCAAAGTTGAAATACTCACGCATGCTTTAACTTCATAAAAATAATTCAAAAAGAAGCAATAGCGGCATTGGAAGGTATATGTCAATAAACATGGATCAAGGAAAAATTATAAAGCTAATTTTCCCTGTTGACATGACCTACGAAGCATACATAATTATTTAAGAGCATAATAGCAATAACTAATATGATGCAAGACTAAATGCAAAAACATGAAACTTGCACAAAATAATTAAAGAGCAATTTTGGATTTTCGTTATTAGCGATTAAAACAATAAAATAAAACTAATAAGTCATCACTTTCGTTTAGGCTAAGCCACACAAGAGACTAAGCGAAATCAAAACATTTAGGAAAATCAAAGCGTTGCATGCGAAGTAGTTTCTAACATAACCTTGGTCTAACAAAGAGATCCAAAAGCGAAGAAGTAACAAACCTACGCTTACTAATGGATGACGATAAGTAAACACAATCTCTTGCTTGAACAATCTCTCTACGAAGTAAGTAGAATGTGAAAGTACACGAGTCAAGGAAGAAGATCACCTTCTTGGAGAAGCGTCGTGCTACACCACGTACCTTCCGATAGTTTCTCCTCCATAGCCTTGGTCAAAACGAATAGTATGTAGTCGGCGGCCTTCTCTATGAACCCATCAATGTTTGAATTCAAGTCGAAGAACGGCAAGTTGAGAAGATCCATGAAAACTTAATCGTCTTACGCAAGGCCGGATTCAAACTCCGGATTGGCCATACATCATAGCAAGAGAAAGAGAGAACATGATAGAAACAAGAGGGAGAGAGATGGCGGTGGGAAGAGAGGCCGACGGCTTGTAGGGGGGAAGGGGCTAGGGTTTGGAAAGAACTAGGTTGAGAGAAGGTAGGAATATTCTAATCTCCAAATCTGAAATTATTTTCAGGTTTTGAGTAGAATTGGAGGGAAAACACTTTGAATTTGGATTTCAAAATAAATGCAATTAAGAACCTTAATGTAGCATTAAAGGAGCGGAGTCCATACAAGGGGCCGGCGGCATGGTGAGAGGGGGGGAGCTAGGGGAAAGGGAGTTAAGTATTTCCTAATCCGCTCCGACAAATTAATAATAAAAATTTCAAATCCGTTCCAATTCAAATTTAAAATTGAAACATCATTGAAACTTTCCTAATTTGGCGCCGGGCAAATTTGGAAACTTTTAACTCTTCCACTTTGAATTTCAAATTTGAAAATACATGGGGTGGAGGCAAAGATGAGCCGGTGATTAACGGAGGGGTGGGGTGGTGGAGGAAGGGGAGGTCGGTGGCTAAAAGGGAGTGCCAGCGGGATGAGGGTGAGGGTTTGGATTTGTGGTTGGGATGATGGTGAGCTTTGGTAGGAGGGGTTATGGGGTGGTGGTGGGTGGTGGGGATGGCCGATGGTGGAAATTGATTAGAAGGGAGGATAGAAAGGAGGAGAACCAAGAGCCACCGGTGGTGACTGTTGGGTATGAAGGGTGGCCTCTCCTAGGCTCCACCAAACTTTTAAACTCTTTCTCAAGCTCTCACATAAGCTTCAAGAACACAATTGCAAGAAAATTTTGATAACCATTCATTAACCTCCAAAGAACAAGATGAAGGCTTTAAATAGCCTCTTACAATGACTTAAAACAAAAGGACTCAAATGCCCTCAAGGGGCTACATGACTCAATCCCTCAAGCAAGGGTAAAAAGGGAAAATGCTGAAATAAAAATACATCAATAAGGAAACAATAATAAAATCAAAAGTACATCAGATAAATCGTGGCCATTGATCTACGGCTACGTCGACGGTAGACTTTCCAACTGATATCCCCATCATAATACCTTTCATATAAAAAAAACTCGACAGACTTATGTATAAAATGTCATTAGCTTAGATGATTTTATAGTTAGAAAGGAAAGTTGAATAAATATCAAATAGAAAAAACAAGAGTCCAAGGAAGGAGATATATTAAAAATAATGATTTCTGAAAGCTACACTATGTTGTGTATTACTTGGGTACTTCCTATATATATATATATATATATATATTCATCCTATTTATACAAGTCTTATTGGATCCTATATTCATAGCTTAGGCCATCATAGGTACACCATTGTGCACATAATTAGAAGGCAATACATTGTATACAAATAACAATAATAAAGTCAAAACAAGAAATGCTTCGTAAGTTCCAAAGAAAGAAACAAGTAGCATGGCATATGATTAAGAAATAAGGAATCATATAATTTGATTTATGCAAAAATACAACCCACAAAAGTTCAATATATGCACAAAACAAACATAGTTTATGATCATAATGTCATAAAATAAACATATCATGATTGATAATATAAATGAATATTACATCATGCAGCATCACCTATGAAAAAGTATAGCATAAAATCTCAAAAACTGTAGAACTCTGTACCATTAGCTGAGTAAATACTAAGATGGATGGGAACAGGAGAAATTTGCTTAGTTTTCCCAGTTATTCTGTCAGTTTCATCGGATATTTCCTTGCGTACGAGGCCTACAAAATATGCATGACGGTTAGAATGATACTCTCATAAAAATTATCTATAAACATAAGCTTTATATTCTGCTCAGTCATGCAAGTATGATTCATCTAAAATTCTAACATGAATTGAATTGAGTCCTTTGTCAAGCCTTTTAACTTTATCATGATAAGATCACTCGGTTTCTTTTCCTAAACGCTCAAAGTCTACCCAAGCATATTTGAAAAAACATCTGAATTTTAATTAGAGAAAGGAAGCAAGTGAACCCACATCAATCTTTTTTACTAGTAATATTAGCCAACCGATGGAGTGGTTTGGGAGCCATTTTGTTGGGAGTGCAGCATTAATCTTTATAAAGAAGTAACTTATGAAACAAGACACGTGTAAAACAATTTGCATACCAGGTATATTGTGTTGAATTAATCCGACCCACTTACCATGACTTGTAAACCAAACCTGATCTCAACTGCTTATAAAGTGGCCATTTTAACATTATATGCTTATAATTCACAATTTAAGCAGGTTTTATATAGCTAGATGCTAAATACTTGTACTCATAAACACACTGATCTTTTTTCATAATCATTGTTAAGCATAAGCATTATTACTTTTGTTAAAAGATAAATATAATTAAATTATCTTTTTAAAAGCAATAGAAAATCCATGATAAGAATATATTCATCAAGAAATATTTAAAATATTGTCATGAAATCTATTTGAGATGATACATACCAATTACCATTTACAAGTTTTTTGTGAAAAAACATTTATAAAAAGAAAAACGTGCTACTCCTGCATTTTGAGTTAGAAATACAAAATGATAGCAACATAGACAAGCCTCATAACCCAACAAAGTTTCCCAACCATAAGACTAAGGCATGAAGAGTGTGTACCATCCACTTGTTTAAAACACTAGCGAAAATTGACAGGAAAAAAATTTAAAAGGAAATAGTTGAAAGAAAGAGCACCAATCTCCTACATGATCTACCAAACTTTTGTTGAGGTTCAATTATTTCTAAAATTTGTCACATTACGGCCAGAAATCAGTCCATTGGAAATGACCAAAAGAAAAGGCTAGGGTACAAGTCAATTATTTGTAATAGCACAGAAAATTCAACACAAACCTCTACAGTGTGTAATATAATTAGAAGACAATGGCAGTGCAATGCCTAGTCGCCTAATATCATTCAAAATGTCTCAAAAATAGATAGTTTGTTTTATTCTGATTCTTCTTGAGTATCTCCCTAAAATAGCACCCAATGCAACACATGGTCAACAGAATAATTATTCCGATGCCAAATAATCAAAACCTTCAATTAATAGAAAGCGCAAACTCTACTTATAAGCAAATTTCCAATGTCATAAGAAAATCATGAAGTAAAAGATAGTCAACGCACTAAAATCAGAGAATCTTCTCTTGGGCAAGTGGAGAAACTCAGCATAATCCGGCTTCCCATCGTCTGTCTTATGCAGCTGTAGCACCAATGGTCGCCTTGTCACAATCCCTACAAACAATCATTGCAACTCCAATCAATCTATCATCCCAATCTTGCCAAAAACACAATCAAAACACAATCGAAACAACACGGAATCAATTTATCAGCCCCGATCTAACCAGATCCACGAGGGAGAAAATCGCGCCCGACGATGCTCTCCAGGACCGACGACTTTCCCGAACTCTGCCACAATCGCCATCAAATCCTCATTAGCCAACCGAAAAAGCATCACAAAACACATTGGAAGATAGAAATGTTGAGTAATGAATGGAATAAGAGGGTACCTGACCACCCACGACGGCGACAGAGGGCAACGCCTCCCATAGAGTCGGCAGAGCGCCTTCGGCACCGCCGTAGTCACCAAGGACAGTGCACGCCCTCTGGATCCGGTTCACCATACCGATCAAGCTCTCCATTGTCGACATCTCCAACAAGCGGAAGCCTACCAGTCGATTCTGAGGAAGACGATCGGGACGAAGAGAGCGTGGGACGGAGAAAACGTCTTTAGCTCGAAGTCGAAAAACAGATTTCGTTAGGGAGTTTTGAGCTAATTTTTTTCATCTGAAATGACAATTCTGCCCATGTGCGATCTGCAGCACGTGTCGGAGGGTATTCTGTGGTGAGCCGACCGGAGGTCGGTACGTGCGAGGAGAATCTAGGCTGGCACATATGTTGATGGGATGTCTTATTCAAATTTGAAGTTCGAATTACTTCTCCCTAACGGCTACTTCCATTTCTATGAAAATCAATATATCTTATTATTCAATTTCATAATTATGATAATAATTTTAAATATTTATTAACTAAATTAAATGTTATCCACAATACTTATTATTTATGAGATATATTAACTAAATATTTAACATATTTAATATTGTAAGACTTTTTTAAACTTCCCCTAATATGATAAATATTCCCTCAAAAAATTTATTATACAAATTTTTTTTTGATAATATTCTATTTAAAACTTGAGTCATAATAGCATTGTTTTTTCTCTCCAATTGTTTATCTATATAGTCTTCATACATATTGTCATTTCATTATCATTTATAACTCTATCTTAATTATTTAAAATTTAACTAAATCAATTATTATATTTCAATTATTCATCCTAAGTATCGTATAATTTATCAAATCTATCAAATTTGATTTTGTTTCGCACCACTCTAAATTCAAGCTCCATTTAGTTTAATCTATTTTTAAATTCTTTGATAACAATTTAATAGGTGAAAATTAACATATGAAATCGTTAGATTAAGAGAATATACTTAAAGAGTGCAAGTAGCAACAACAAAAAGAACTTTTTGTTCCATTATATGAGACCTGTTATATGAATCTTTTTTTTTCTCCATTATATCTTTAATGGGTGATACTTAACCTATGACATAATTAGGTTAAGAGAATGTACCTACAGAGTGCAAGCAGCACCAATAAAAATTATTTTTATTCCATTACGTGAGGTTGATTATTTGAATATTTTTTTTCTCCATTATGTACTATTAATAGTCAACTTTTCATTTAAAACTAATAAAAATGTCATTTTAATATTTTCTAATCATGTTTTTTCATGTCTACTTCTACCTTTCTTAACATAAATTGGATCTAACAAATCTACTCTCCTAACATGATCATTGAATGACCGATGTTTTATGTGATAAAACCATCTAAGTCAGCTCTCTTTAATCTTATTTGTCATTGGAACTATTTTAACCTTTTCAGATGTATATACTCTTTAGCATTCCGTCTCTAATTATAAAACCACTCATTCACATGAACATCCTCATCTTTGCTAAACTTAATTTACTTGTAAGATTCACCATTCCTTAGCCATAAAGATATGTGCCCATGAAAAGGGGATGAAGTGGAACAGAATTGGCCAGATGGTAGAGTCGTAAAAACACTTGTTTCTTCCATCTTTTTGGCCTTAGCTCCACGGAACAATATGATACTGCTGAAACATGGATGAATTAAAATCTTAGATCACTATGTGTTGATGATATGAACTACCTAAACAAATGGCTTTTTAAATAGGAGATTATTCAAGTCAAAATATTCTAATTTAAAATAAAAAAAAACAAATAAAATCTCAAATAATTAAATTTATTTTAAGATAATAAAACACATAAATTTTTTAATTGATCATATATTTCTCTCATCTTAAAATGATCAAATGAATAAAATTCATACAAACTAATTAAAAATATATCCTTACTCAAATTCTCTCCCATCATAAAGCAATTCAAATCCATGAAGAAATAAAAGCCTGAAATTGCATACAACTACTTAGGCAAAATAAATTATTGATTATTTAATTAATAATCAGAATAATACAATTTGTTCATCGTATTTATTCCACAATAATATTAATAAAGCTAATTGCTGTTTGTACTTGAAACAAAAGGTAAACAAACGGCCTCGTATTTCTTCAAGACTGTTTACATTTTTAGATAGAACAAACGCCGCCTGACTTCGCTTCAGCGTTCCTTTGAAATAACCTGTAAAAAGAAATAGAAAACTTCTCCCCATCAGACGGATCTTAAATCACATGCATAAATCAGGTACATGAATGCATTTTCATGGCGGAAAAGTTTGCTGTAGTTAAAGCTCAATGACACAACTCTCCTTGGCCTATTGGTTGAGAGCTTAAGCTTCCCACTAAGAGGTTCAAGGTTCGAGTCTATGTGTATGCGTTGTGTGTGAGTTTGCCTTAAATGGCCTAAATGTCCCAAAAAAAAAAGCTCAATGCAGTGAAATTCTAGCTGTCATTGGTTTAATTTAATTTGGCGGCCTAAAAATACTGAGATTTTCATGCTACACTTGGCTAGCAATTACTAGGGGTTTGAAAACTGCGGATGAACTGCACAAAAGAAACATTCTGATCCCTATAATCTGCAGTTTATGCCATAATTATGCTAAAAGCATTGCACGTCTTTGTTTTTGAATGTCCCTATTCATTTGCTATCCTCTCCGAACTAATTCCTGGCACTAAGGGTTTGCTTCTTAGACCCACTATTCATCAGTTATTTGAATGGATTGATGGTGAGCATACTACAAACCTGGAGGAAAAAACTTTTTATTTCTCATTTCTTGTTGTTGTGTTTACTATATTGAACTCCAGGAGGTTTGGGAATAAATCTAGCAGCAGCATCACTACTGCTTTATGCATTAAAAAAATAGTTTTTGAGAAAATTATCAAGGGGAGGAATTCTTCAAAATATATGGATATGTTATTGCTGGGTAGCTGGGAGCTGGGTGCCGGTTTTTTTTTTGGGACATTTAGGCCATTTAAGGCAAACTCACACACACAACGCATACACAGAGACTCGAACCTTAGACCTCTTAGTTGGAAGCCTTAGCTCTCAACCAATAGGCCAAAGAGAGTTGTGTGGGTGCCGGTTTCAGTGTCTGATTTTCTATGGTTGCTGTTTTTGATTTGCTGGTTCAGGGACTTTTTTTCTGCTGTCCCGTGCTAACTGGGCTTTATGTCATTTTGGGCACGGATTTGCTTATCTGCGAAGTTTCCGGTTAGGTTTTCCGGAGTTGATGTTGGTGCTATGGGCTGTTGACTACTGGATTTTCTGGAGGTTTTGTCATGCTTGTGACAACGATGAGGCTCCTACTTACATCCTTCATGCTACCCTCTGAAAGGTCTTCGGGCAACCGAGGGTCTTAGATTTATTGTGATGAGTACTTATTTTACCCTGAGTCCAGGCTTTTCTGGGCATTGGAGCTCTTGTTTTTTGATGTAATTCTGTTTTAATAGTGCTTTTTTTTTGTTCTTTTTGAGCTCTCCTCTTTTTTCGTTTGAGGCAGCTTTGGTATACCCAATGTAACATTTTTTTACTCTTTTATATACGGGCTAAGCCCAAATTTTCAAAAAAAAAAAAGTAACAAGATACTATATTTAGCGTACTAAGCTCATGAAGCAGCAAATGAGCAAGTTTTTTTTAAAGAAAATTTGAGTGCCAAAAGACAGCTTTGACAATAATTTTCAAAAGTTGGCAGCTAAGTATTCATTTGGGACAGCTTATAAACTGTTTTTAAAGCAGATTTTTAATACAATAATTTTTTGAACTAAAAAAATTTATACTATAAAGTTGACCGCACGTAGTGGGACAAAAGCTTGATGTTGTTGTTCTTGTTGTAGAAAGCTGGTTTAAAAAGAAAGATGTCCCAAACAAAACCTTAGTGAGATAATATTCATGAATGGATTAAGGTTTACAACAAAATCTGGTCGCAATGTTTGTAAGGGTAAGAGTGTGCCTTGCATTCTTATTAAGTGAAAAGGAATTATATATATATTATTTAGCACGAGACAAAATGAACTCTTAATGAGCTTGACTAAAAGAAAGTGATATAATAATGTGGGCTCCGAAAATTCGGCCCCGGCCTCCGCTCGCTCTTCTTATTCGACGAGGGAGTTTTAACGAACTAAGTTCCGAGGTAAATTTTGGAAGGCAGATGGGTTTGTAGATAAGACACTACCCAGAGATTTCGCCCTCATTTTGTGAGGACTTTATGATCTGAGTTCTGGTTTCCTATAGGCGAAAGCCCCTAGGTATGTTCTATTATACATTTTTTATTTTCTTTTAGCTTTGATCCGGAGGTCAACAAATAATACCATAACACATATAACCTCATCATCCAAAATAAGCTTACTCATAAGACAAACTGTCAAACAATCTCTTCAGCTAAGTTTCCATTCTAATTACAACTTTACAATGAGAAATCGAATATAGTGTATGTAAAACAAAATAGCACAGAACTATAAAATGAACATTAAAAATATGTTGCAAATGAACATTAAAATATGTTGCAACCATTAAATAAGCATTTTTTTAACAAAACGTTTAAAAAGAAATGAACATAAATGAGTCAATGAAATCCAATCATAAGACTTATACAATCGCATATTTTAATTTATGTATGTTTGAGAATAATAAGACTTATTCAATCACAATGAAGAAAAATAATTCATATAGCTGATCTCATGTAGTGGGATAAAGGCTTGATGTTGTTCCTATTGTTATTGTTGTTGTTGAGAATAAACTTAATTTTCTGAATATAACTCAGGGGAAAGGCCACAAATAGTACTAAGTCACCTAATCTACTCGCTTAATTTTTTATTTTACAACTTTGTCCAACCGGATGGTTGAAAAAAGTGTGAAGGAAACCCATGGATTGGCATCAAGTATCAACAACTGGTCCCAAATAGAATCAGCTCCTGGAATTTTGGTCTTTTAATACTTGGATGTGGATCCAGTTCTCAGCATTTGGAGGACAGATTCCTAGATCCGGGTAAAACCTAATTGAATCGAGTAAAAAAGATCCAATCCACAGTAAATAAAGCATTAATGATACTTCTTAAGAGCATGTGAACCTTATCATTGGATGCATGCATGATGGGCTCAATAGTTAAGATCTATGTTGCACCGATACGGATACAATGACACGATACGGATACGGGACACGTCAATTCCTAAAAATATAGGATACGGGTACAACGCGGATGTTGACCTTGATTTTGCCAATTCCCTGGGCCCAATGGATTAAGTTGACCAGGTCAACCTTTGACCTGGTCAACCTAACCCTTAATGGGTCAATTTTGACCCATTGGGTTCATTAAGGGCCCAAATCGAATTCAAATCCAAATCAATCTTCTAATGACCAAATAACTCTTCCCCCTTTGACCTATTTGACTGGGTTGACCAGGTTGACCATTGACTTGGTCAACCCAAGTCTTAAATAGGTCATAAAAATCTATTTAAGTGGATTTAAGGCATCTTTATTGCATTTAAAGCCCCATGGACGTTTTAAAATTCAAACCACGGTCAATTAAGCCTGGTTTCCCTCCAAATGATCTCTAGATTTGATCCCCACCGTCCATGATAGGGATAGGCCTCTTAAATACCAAAAATTTTGTCTAATTTAAGATCTTTTTCAAAATTCTCTGAATCTAAGCCTCCAAACCCTCTGAGATTTCGTGTGAGCACTCTTGGAGAGTTTCCCCATCTTCCCTGACTAGATCCCGGCATCCTAGGCTCGCCGGCGGCGAGAACTCCGGCGAAACCGAAGCCAAGAAGCTTTCGGGACTCCTACCGCTCGATCCAAGGAGATTCGGAGCTCGAGGTCAAGAGAAGAAACTCCTGCAGCTTTCACGAGTCCAACGAGCCCAAGAACGTGAAAATCCGACTGTTAGATCTCTCAAAAACTCTTAGAATAGATCACATAGCTTCGGGTTAAATAGCTTTTCGAAAAGCTGATTATTTGCTAAACAAACACTTCCCCATGAATGCTCTTCATGTATAGAGCCTACGTTTCAAATTTCATCGAGTTTCGTTGAGTATTTTGGGAGAACGAGGCAAAAAACCATTCTAGGATTTCGTCTCTTTCCTTTTGAACTGTACGAAATCGCAACCGTTGATCTTTAGATCAACCGCTGTGATCTCGTTGTTTTGTGTTTGGACCAAACAGCGGATCCTGCTATGTGCCTACGTGGATAAGTGGCACTGATTGCGACAATCATTGTCGCAATCATTGGAGGACGCCACGTGTCGCGCCGAGAGCTTTTCTGGATTTTCTTTTATTTTAAATACTTTTTTAACTGTTTTCATTCGAAAAATCATAATAAATTCATTTTTGATCCGTTTTCGACGCACAATACCTCATTTTGTTCGTATTTTTGTCCCCGATATTTTAAAATTAATTTTATTTAAAAATACCTTATATTTATTTAATTATTTAAGAAACAATAAAAATACTATTTTTAAAAAATATTATTTTTATTATTTTATTACTATTATATTATAATATTATTATTTTAATTATAATATTAATAATTATATTATATTAGATCATTTTTGTTACTTTTTAGTATTTTCATTATTATTATTATTATTATGACATTTACTAAAAAAATGTACTTTATAATAATTAAATATTATTTTAATCATTGTAATTAATAAAATATCATTAATAATTAAAATATTATTATAGTATATTATTTAAATTACTTTAAATTTCAGAAATATCAAATTATTTTTTTATTTTATTTTTAATGATTATTTGAAATATTATTATCTTAAATTATTTTAAATCCATTTATTGTATTTAAACTTCTAAAATTCATAACTTTCTTGTTTTAAATGGATTTTGACGTGCAACCCCTCGATCTTTTCAGAAAATTATAAACTTTATTTTAGAATTATTCTTAGATATTAATACTTACTGTCTGGACAGATTTCTATCTTAGATTGCTATTTTGAGTATTTTTCCAATTATTTAAATATTTATCATTATAATTATTTTCGAATTAAAATTATTTTCAAATCATTTTGAAGAATTCGTCAGGGTGGTCAGTGGATCCCTAATTTTCATAAGTGGATCCCCTGACCACCCTGACGAATCTTCAAAATGATTTGAAAATAATTTTAATTTGAAAAATAATTATAATGATAAATATTTAAAAAATAGAAAAAATATTCAAAATAGCAATCTAAGACAGAAATCTGTCCAGATACTAAGTAGTAATATCTAAGAATAATTCTAAAATAAAGTTTATAATTTTCTGAGAAGATCGAGGCGTTGCACGCCAAAATCCGATTTAAAATAAGAAAGTTATGAATTTTAGAAGTTTAAATACAATAAATGGATTTAAAAATAATTTAAGATAAATAATATTAAAAATAATCATTAAAAATAGAATAAAATAATAATTTGATATTTTCTGAAATTAAAAGTAATTTAAAATATATACTAGTAATAATATTAAAATTATTAATAATATTATAAATTATTAAATAATTAAGATAATATTTAATTATTAAAAAATATAATATTTTATATTAAATAAAATATAATAACAATCATAAAAATCATAATAAATACAAAAAATAATAACAAAAAAAAATGACTTAAACATAATTGGATTATTAATATTATAATTAAAATAATAATATTATAATATAATAGTAATAAAATAATTAAAATAATATTTTTTAAAAATAGTATTTTTATTGTTTCTTAAATAATTAAATAAATACAAGCTATTTTTAAATAAAATGAATTTTAAAATAACGGGGACGAAAATACGAACAAAAAGAGGTATTGTGCGTCGAAAACGGATCAAAAACGAATTTATTATGATTTTTCGAATGAAAACAGTTAAAAAAAGTATTTAAAATAAAAGAAAATTTCAGAAAAGCTCTCGGCGCGACACATGGCGTCCTCCAATGATTGTGACAATGATTGTTGCAATAAGTGCCACTTATCCATGTAGGCACACAGCAGGATCCGCTGTTTGGTCCAAACACAAAACAGCGAGATCATAGCCGTTGATCTAAAAATCAACGGTTGCGATTTCGTACAGTTCAAAAGGAAAGAGACGAAACCCTAGAATGGTTTTTTGCCTCGTTCTCCTAAAATACTCAACGAAACGCGATGAAATTTGAAACGTAGGCTCTATACATGAAGAACATTCATGGGGAAGTGTTTGTTTAGCAAATAATCAGCTTTTCGAAAAGCTATTTAACCCGAAGCTATGTGATCTATTCTAAGGGTTTTTGAGAGATCTAACAGTCGGATTTTCACGTTCTTGGGCTCGTTGGACTCGTGAAAGCTGCAGGAGTTTCTTCTCTTGACCTCGAGCTCCGAATCTCCTTGGATCGAGCGGTAGGAGTCCCGAAAGCTTCTTGGCTTCGGTTTCGCCGGAGTTCTCGCCGCCGGCGAGCCTAGGATGCCGGGATCTAGTCAGGGAAGATGGGGAAACTCTCCAAGAGTGCTCACACGAAATCTCAGAGGGTTTGGAGGCTTAGATTCAGAGAATTTTGAAAAAGATCTTAAATTAGACAAAATTTTTGGTATTTAAGAGGCCTATCCCTATCATGGACGGTGGGGATCAAATCTAGAGATCATTTGGAGGGAAACCAGGCTTAATTGACCGTGGTTTGAATTTTAAAACGTCCATGGGGCTTTAAATGTAATAAAGATGCCTTAAATTCACTTAAATAGGTGATTATGACCTATTTAAGACTTGGGTTGACCAAATCAATGGTCAACCTGATCAACCTGGTCAACCCAGTCAAATAGGTCAAAGGGGGGAGAGTTATTGGGCCATTAGAAGATTGATTTGGATTTGAATTCGATTTGAGCCCTTAATGGGCCCAATGGGTCAAAATTGACCCATTAAGGGTTGGGTTGACCAGGTCAAAGGTTGACTTGGTCAACTTAATCCATTGGGCCCAGGAAATTGGCAAAATCAAGGTCAACAGCGGACATGACATTATAATTTATAAATCATACATAAAAATTAAGAAATCAATCAAAGCATAATATTTGAAATTACAAAAAAAGTAACATCATTTGTAGCCTTGTAGCTTATAATATGAAAATAAAAGTAAGCATTAAGTGTCTAGTACAATAACAAAAGCATAAACATAAATTGTCTAGCACATGAAGTTTCAACTATTCAATAGAAGGAATGATATGATTAGCTTCTTCAGCGGTTTGTCTTTGAACTTCCATATCATCTTCAATAAATATCATAGCTTCTAATTTAGGCTTATCAAGAGAAAGATTAGCAATTTCTAATATTCTCATGTCATCAAGAGAGACTCAAATCCATCTCGAAAATGAGAGAACCTCACTAGCAGCTGCGAAAGTAAATACGACGGGTCTTTTTTTTCGGATTTTTTTTTTTGTTTTTCAACGGACACGCGTATTCCCCTTTTGAAATTAAATAGTATTTTAATTGGAAATGGCAAAGCCGTATCCGACACGTATCAGTGTCGTATCGGAGGCATATTTGTGCATCGATGTATCGAATACAGCATGCCTTCATAAATAGGTGTATCGGTGCAACATAGGTTAAGATAAAAGCAAATATATCATATACACCTATAAGGCTCAAAGTTTAGCCTAGTGGCCCTAGTCTGCCTTACATATATATACAAACATCAATCCAGAACCAAATCTAATCTATAGAAAATGCTGATTTTCAAGAGAATCACGTCTGCGTATTACCAAATCATCCAAGTGAACATTATACTTACCTCATGTATGACAGGAAATGCATATGTCTCCCATTCAGTAGACCAACTTGAAGAGGATCCAGTAGCCAAAGCCCCATCCTGCAATGCCTTCAAGGCATCACATTTATCTGGAAAACCTTCGAAAAGCATCTGTGTTGAATTCAGAAGAACACATTGAGTTTTAGATTATAAAGTTTAGTAAAGAGAACTCACCATTACAAACATAGACACGGTATTTAGCATTCCCTACAAATTCCATGTCTTGAAACAAAAATCACGAAACAAGTTATCAGGAAGCTTCATCTGGTTCTATATTTTAATGATGTTTGAGCCTATTTCATCTACTAATAAGAACAAATAGTGAAGCCATTTGTATAAAGTGAGAATGGTATTTCAATTTCCTTCCATAACTTCATTTCTTTCACTAAAATCAACTTGACTTTTTATTCTAAAGAAAGTTGGCTCCAGCATAAATAGTAATAAATGTCCACAATAATTATAAAGGATAAGCAATAAATTTGTATTATATATCTGATGCTAAAATGAAACCTATCAACTCACCATAAGTTGATTAGCAAGTTCAGATGATGATGAGAAGAGAAGGCCATTTTCCCCATCTTTAACGAGTTCTTTAATGCTTCAAATATCACATTGTTATGCATTAGCACCATAGCGAGCTTATTTAATAATGGAAGAAATATAGATTAATCCAAAGGAAGAAGTCAATTTGTAGAACATACCAAGAATAGGAAACCGCACAAACAGGTAGCCCACTTCCAAACATGTCAACAATCTGACAGAGAAACATTTTCGTCAACTTTGAAAATGGGAGGGAGAAAAGTTAACTGATTGCAATCTAATACTAACTACAATGATACACCTTCATGGGAAGATCCAAGCCCGATGAAGATTTGTGAAGGCTCACACCAAGATCTGCTGATCCTACATTTAAATATAACATAAGAGGATAATCTTAGTTGCATCTTACAGGTCTAGCTTCTAGAAGAGAAAATTTGATGCTATACCAAGTAACAACGGATATTCTTCTGCAGGAAGCCACATTGTTCGAAAGGCCACACGCCTTAGTTTTAATTTCTTCATCTTTTCCTCGTACTTCTTTTTATCTGGTCCTTTACCTTCAACATTTTAAGACGTTCATGGTGTAAATAACTATAATCATTGATCATAACGAATCATATATGATTGTCTGCACCAAAATATTAAATGCCATACCGGTGATGATAAGTAGCAATCTTGGATAGAAATACTTTTTTCCTTTGCTTAAATCGGTCCAGAGTTTCTCTTCATCAATTGAATCATCCTCATTTAAGGCAGCAGCAACACGCCTATCATACATGACTGCTGCTTCCAGAAGCACGTTAAAATCTTCATCTGAAGTCCTAAAGCACGCGAAGATGAAAATAAGATTGTCAACATAGGTTATGAAATCTTTGAAGAAAGCATATTATTAATTTTCAAGGGCTCTAATTAATTAGAAAGCTTCAAGAAAATAGAAAAAAAAAATTTCTCATAGAAAAAAAAAAGATTCCAGATCTAAAAATCCAGTTTAGAATCATGATAAAGTTCAAGAAAACAAGAATGAGACTACATGACAAATATTTTGATCAAGAAAAGTGCACTATTGAAAAAATGTGATAGAAAGTGAATGTAATTTTCACAAAAATCAACGGATGCAATATGAAAAATTAGGAAGAAGAATGCTAATTTTTTTTTTTTTTTTTATTGAAAGAATTATAAAGAGAAATGCAAGATACAATTGGATCTTCAATTGGAGAGGAAGATCCGGCTCTCCCAAATCCCTAGTCACCAGCTAGAGCCCAAATAATTTAAGAATAAACTAAATTCAACAAACTCCAAAACATAATACAAAAATCACCCTATTATTAGCCTTAAATAGGCTCCCATAATTCTCACCCAAATCAGCCCCGTTTACCTAAATAATTCCCTCTTAGATTTAAATTCAAACTAGACTTATTTCCCTAATTAATTACCTCACAATTGTAATTAAAACTCTCCTAGCCACTTAATTCCTTGATGAGGACATCAGAGATCTACGGCTACGATCATGCCTATTTATTTTGATCTATTTTATGTATTTAATTTGTTATTGTTCTTTTTCCCTTTCTACCCTCACTTGAGGGCTTTGTCTTATGTATGCCCTAGGGGCAATAATGTCTTTGTTATTTCCCTTCATGTATTTGACTATTTAAAGCCTCCCTCTTCTCCTTAGAGGAAGGGATGAATACTATGAAAATTTTCTTGCACTTATGTGTTTTGAGAGAGTTTGAGAGTTCTTGGAGAGAGCTTTGGAGAAATCCCTAGGGAGGGAAAACGGATCACCCACCAACCTTGGAGACGGTCGGGTTCGTGGTTTGTTTTATCGTTCTTTCCTTTCAATTTTTCTTCCTCCTAGCCGTCGGATCTCCTACCACCCCACCTTGCCACCTGCCAACGGCTTCCTCCACCACCACCTCAAGCCACCACCCTCCTTTCCCCACTACACCCGCCGGCCTTAACCCCTCCTTTTCCTTCAAACCTCCTCTAAGGAAAGGATTGAAGACTTGCCTAATTTAGAACATCTTAAATTTGGAAAGACTTCAATTTTCAAATTCAAATAAATTTGAATTTGAATTCTTTCCTAAAATAAGATTAATCTAATTTGGACACTTTCCAAATCTCTTGAAATCTGAATTTAATTGGAGATTCCCTTTAATTCTCTTCCCTTATTTAAATATCCTATGTTTGGAAAGAGATTTAAAGCCCAATCAATTTTCCCCCATGCATGGCCGGCCCCCCTTCTATCTAATTAATTCAATCAATTAATTAGATACTTGCCTATAATCCTCTTTCCTTAGTTAACATTCTAAGTTTGGAAAGAGATCTTAAATTTCCCCCATACATGGCCGGCCCACCACCTCTCTCCAATTCAATTAACCCCAATAATTACTCCTATTATTTCCCCATCCAATCCCAACCTAATTAGCAGCCCTCTCACAAGCCATCTCCCACGTCACTTCCTTTTTTCATAGAGATTTCTGCTGCTGTCCACGTATTCCAGCAAGTTTGACTTGCTGTCCTGCACCCCTGAAGGCCATAGACTGATGTCCATAACTCACAACATTTTATAGAAGCTATCCACATATTTCTCCTCCTCCTCCTTGACGATCTCATGCATCCATTAGGGGAGATCACTGGAATTCCCTCCTCCAGGTTGCTGTCCAGTTTCCTGGATTGGTTCCATAAGCTATCCCAGGGATAGGAGTTGTGATAACTGCTGTCCTGAGCCTACAGGTTGTTGTCTACAAATTCCCAGTTGCTGTCCAGTTTTTTCCCAAGTGTCAAACTGCTGTCCAGGATCTTCTCAAGACCACCTATCTGCTGTCAAGAAATTCCCGCAACAATTCGCTGCTGTCCAGCCCCTCTGGGAGCGACTGTTGCTGCCAGGAACTGTCCGGAATCGCTGTCCCAGGTTGGCTACTTGCTGTCCAAAGGTTCGAGCGTGGATTTGTTATTGTCCGAGCCATCAAGACGCCACCAACTGCTGTCCAAGTTTGCGAGAAGGTTGAATCTTAGCAAATGGTGAACTCTTTCCTTCTCTCTTACCTCCTTCGTTGATCCTCGCTTGTGGTTTTATTTGATTCATGCAAAATCTTGCCAAGCTCTGCTAAAAGCTTGGTATTTAGTAGGAATTGTTTGAGAGATCTTTCATAGCACCACTCTTATTGTTAGATTAGGGATTTCTTGTTGAAACTCATCTCATGTGCAACGTCAAGAGTAATTGATTATTATGGAGTTTTTACTTTTCACGAGTAACTTGGCCTAAGCTTGTGTTTACTGCTCTTTGGTTTTATTTCATTGTTTGAATCATCATAAAGCTTTAATTAATTAACTATTACTCAATAAGCGTGTAAAATCCTTATCAAAATCAAATTTTCATATATGTTCTGCATCATTCCTCATTTTTCCTAAATAATTTACTCTTAGATTTTGAATTCAAATTAGATCTCTAACCCTAAATAATTCCCTCCCATTGTAATTAAAATATTCCTAAACATTAAGAACCTTCCTAAACAGCTACCTCTTGATAAGGAAACTTCATAATTCCCTCCCAATCAAATCAACCAGTCCATCAAAATGATAAAGAAATAGTTTAATGTAATTCAGATAAATGCATTTTATAAAAGCATTTTTCGAGATGCATTAACAAATGTCACTGAACAAAGGCTTACCAGCTGGTACTGCTCACAATAAGTGCAGGCCTGCTTGACTTCAAGGAAACATTATCACCATACTGGGTACTAAAAAGAGTATCTGATGGATCGTTGCTTTTCTTTCCTACAAAATGTTAGAAACTAGCATTCACATTTATAACCTAAATAAATTTATCTGGCTATAAAACTGAGTTACTTGACTATCACAATACCAGTGCTAAAACAATCATGAAAGTTATCTGGGTCACATATACGCTTATCTAAGCTGCAAAACAACTAAGACATTTTGAATGTCAACTCATAAATCTTTGCGCAAGTACCAAAAATCTGCAAGGAAAGAAATTGCAATTCACCTTATGACTTTCCTTCAGGGCAGCAGGATGGAAAAATTGGGTAGGTTTGTCGTAGAGAACTGAAGCCCTAATATGAAGAAAAAACATATATATATATATAATAAACAATCCAAACACTTGTTATGCCTGTTCAGTGAACAAGGATTTGGTTTAAAACACTCACTTGACTCCCCAATTCTGCGCAAGCCATTGCTGCATGGACTCCGTAACGCATAAAGAGCTATTAGCTGTCCTCCCAAAATATTTCTCAAACCTAGAAGTCCATATGGCATTACATTTTAATAATAAAGTTAAGGGAGGGTATGTGAAAATATACAAGTCATTAAAGTCAGCAATTACCATTTGTAAAGTTTAACTATAATATGGCTACTACCATGTGACATCCCAAGTAAAGTATATCCAGTGTTGTGCCAATCTATCACAAACCCACACCGTCCAAGCCAAAGCCAACTAGACAATTTGACGGCAGCTAAAGTCGGAACAGATGGTGGATTCTGCAAACACAACAGCTTAAATAAAGGTGAACATCAAGCAAAACATATATAGCAAATTCCACATTGATTAACCTAAAAAATATTATAAAATCATAAGAAAAGTAAATTTATTATATTAACTAATACTGCACTAGTATAGACTAGCTACAAGAGGAGCACTAGATAGGAACATACAATCAGTTTAACAATTAATAGCAGGAATAATATCAATAATAGGGAGAATCATTTTGAATTTTCTAGTTCCCTGGAAGGGAAAACAGATAAGCTGCGGAACAAGAAGGTTAACAGCATAGGTTAAGAAGAAGATCATGGCAAAGCTACCAAAAGAGAAAATCCAATCGTTCCTAGGTTTCAATTGAAAAGCAGATAGAATGGGAAGATGAAGTAAAGGGCTAACTTGCAAGGTTACACACCTTTAGATGTATTTGCAGTGTAAACCAGTTAAGTTTCAAAGGCAACATTGACTTTTTCACTGCTATCTAATTTTTCAAATGGCTTCCCATATCGCTGCAGCCAATTATTGCAAGCTACAGTTCAACAGTTCTAGCTTTTCTCCTGACTTAGTTGCAG
Organism: Dendrobium catenatum; assembly: GCF_001605985.2. Lineage (NCBI taxonomy): Eukaryota > Viridiplantae > Streptophyta > Magnoliopsida > Asparagales > Orchidaceae > Dendrobium > Dendrobium catenatum. The sequence continues at coordinate 403,577 of NW_021318805.1, read as the reverse complement.
GCTTCTGATTTAGGCAGGGTGCCAGCTTCTGAAAAGGAAGAATCAAGAATGTCATGCCCTTTCAAGTCAATTTCCACTATGAACGTGAAGTTCATTTTAATTGTCACTGAACCAATTCTCGCGAGAGCTAAAATAAATAAAAGTAGTAATACACTAAAAATATTATTTAAAATTACGCAATACGAGACACCTGAACGCAATATATGTAAAAACCATCTTGAAGCAACCGCCTAGGGCGGTTTAGTAGAGTCACACACCTCAAAATTAAAGAGGCATGCGTGCCTCCTTAGAAGCTTGAGGTATCGCCTCAAGAAAAAAAAAAAAAAAATATATATATATATATATATATATATAAAGATTAATACCCTAATAACCTAAACCTACCTAAAATGCATGAATGCAAATGGAGGCCAAGCGAGATTAAGACCATCCAATTCATCATGTGAAGAAGATGCTGGTTTCCCTCTTCCACAAGTAATCTTCTTTCTCCATCAAAATTTTTTCCTTTAAGGATTAAAATTTGTAAACCTTAATTTCTTTAGTTTTACTTAATTTAATCTCTTTGAACAGCTTAGCTAGTTTTTTTATTTCTTTGAATGTTATCATATTTTCATATTTGAATTAAAATGTTCATTCTAGGATTTTGGACAGTGGTTAGAGGCAAGGAGAAATCTACTTCAAGTTATAGAAAGGACTTGGTGTGGAAAAATAAAGTTCAAGTTGACGTTGGAAGAACAGATAAAACATATATATCTCTAAAGTGCAACTATTATGTTAAGATAGTCAAAGGTGGTGTTAGAAAGATGAAGGACCACCTTTCTGTATCTCACAAAAAATGTGGCATGATGTGCCAAAGCACCGAAAATAGTAAAAGAGGAGATTCGATAATATACAGATAATATACAAATAAGTCAACGATGTCAAAGCATTTGACGCAACAATAATTCAATGATAGAATTGATGTCAGCTAATATTATGGGAGTAAGCATAGTTGTTGGGACTCATCATTATCTATCTCTGCCACAAATGTCTAGCAAGGTGGAAGAGGTCTCATAGAATATTACATGGTCAATTTGGATGATGATAGCCAAGGAGAGAGACCATAAGCATCGTAGAAGTATCTCGAGAGATTGTTAGGCAGGCATGCAGACGTGTCTATATAGATATTGGAAGATTTTTCTATGAGAATATTCTTCTATTTAATGTAAGAACATGTCCTTACTATAATATAATTCGTTCCATTGGAGCTTATGATCGAGGATTAAAACCCTTGTACACATATGATTTAAGAACTAAGGTTTTGAAGAAGTTGAGCAATACAAATAAAGCTATTGAAAAATTAAGAGGACTTGGAGCCATATTGGAGTGACTATCATTTCTTATGGATGGTTTGACATTAGGAATAGGAGTATGATTAACATATTGATAAATAATCCCTACAGAATAAATTTCTTGAAGTTTACAGAAGGATTTGATCAGGTGAAGGATGCAAAGTACATTTTTAAATTGCTAAATGAAGTGGTTGAGGAGCTTGGAGAGCACCTCAAAATACATCTTGTGATAGATAATCCAATGCTTGCAAGGCAGTCGGGGCCAAATTAAGGGAAAAGAGAAAAGGTCTATACTGAATACCTTGTATCACATATTATATAGATCTCATTCTTGAAATGCTAAGTGAGTTGCCATAACACATGAATACACTAAACAAAGTCAAGAAGAAGAGCAAATTCATATACAATCATTGTTCCATTTTAGCATATATAAGGAGGTTTTCAAAGAAAGAACTCCCATGGCCTATAGCAACCATATTTTCTATAGCTTACCTTACACTACTAAGCCTATTGGAGGCTAAGCAACCTTTGGAGGCTATATTTACTTGTATTCAGTGGATACAATTTGCAAAAACTAGGAAAGCTAAGCGAAATGAAAATAGAAAATTTTTTTCTGAATGAAACATTCTGGTTAATATGCAATAACAACTAGGCTGTTGTTCAAGCATTGAGGATGGTTGATGCATAGAAGAAGACTGCTATAGGTTTTATATATAATACAATGGATAAAATAAATGAGTTGATTGCCCATAATTTAGGAGGAGATAAGACAAGTTATATAAAAATATGGGATCATGATAAGTGGGAGCTACAACACCATTACCATTTGCATGCTGCAGGCTATTAACCTAATCCTCGGTTACAATGTATGAATAATAAGTCAACAAATCCTCAGATAAAATTAAGTTTGTATCATTGCATAGATAAACTTATTGCTAACTCATCTGAAAGGGCAAGCATTGATATGCAACTTGTACATTTTAGGAATTAGGAAAGTTTCTTTGGACTTTAACAAACAAAAGATACAGTTGCAAGACATTCTCCATATAATTATTTTATTTCTAATATCTTGAGTGAAATAAGATTGTACCCTCCATATTTTAAACTTATCAATTCATATGATACCTATTTTTTCCAACTTTAATTGAGCAATGGATCCAGTTTGGTGTTTACACTCTTAAGCTATAGTGTTTTACTGTTAAAATTTTTGAACTTGCATGCTCGACATCCAGATGTGAAGTCAATTAGAGCACATAAAATCAAATTCACACCCAAAAAAAAATTATCTGAAGACCTTAAAAGATAAACTCCTTGTTACATATCATGTACAATAAGAAATTGAAGGATAAAGGCATGAAGAATGATGATGATCCCCTTCTATGTGATAACATGCCATTGAACGACGAATTGTTTTTGGATCATTATTTTGAGATTGCATCTCCTGATTTACAATAATAAGAAATGAACATTGATTTTTTTTTATGGTGATAGAAATAAAGTATGTCCATCTAACACAAGCCAACAACAAAAAAAGAACAAAAAGTAAAAGGTATATGTTAGACAAGTCCATCCGGTCCATACTGGACCGGCTGAACAAAACGGAGGCGGAACTCTTCCGCATCCTGCAGATGCCATGTGAGCCGCCAAAGCAAACAAAGCATTTTAGGAAGGATTTTTTAGGGATTTGGGAGGGAAATTTGAATGTAGAGAATGTTTAGGGATTTCATTTTGATTTGTATGCATTAAATACTTTGTTTTCCTAGGGTTAGGAATTTGGCTGAAATTTGAGATCTACTAAATTTAAGATTTTCTTTGGGCTCTAGCGGCTTCTAGAGATTTGGGAAAGATCAATCCTCCTCTCGAATAGAGGATCAATTGTATCTTGCTATTTTTCATTTCCCTTTCATCAAATAATACAACTTATCTATTGCTTTTGTGATTTTTTGTGGAGAATTCTCGCTGTTTTCCGAAGATTGATAGGAAATACTTGAGATCTACAAGTGTTTCCTATCAAATTGGTATCATAGCTATTTTTGGGACCTTTGGTGGGTTGTTTTGGTGAATTTTAGCGATTGTTCTTGGGATTTCGAAGAAGAAAGTTGCTGTTTTTTAAGGTTGAAGTCCAAATTTTCATTTCTACAAAAAATCTGGGCATCAATGGCGGCCAAGAAAATGAATGTGTTGGAGGAACTCCTCGAAGTGGAGATTGGACAAATGAAAACTTAAATTTCATATTCGAAACTCAAGTTTCAGATTTAAAAAAGGATTTCAGCCATCCATGATAAGTTTGATTCAAAATTTTTCATCTTGGAGGAGATGTTGAAGAAAGCGCTCGAGGGCCAAACCAAAATATTACTGTTGAAGGGGAAGGAAAGCGCCGACAACCAGGGAGATGGTAAAAATCCTAAGCCAATCAGGCAAAGGGGAGATCAGGAGGTGGTGACTTGATAGGGAGACAGTAAGAATTTACCTCTCCTTTGGCCGTATTCACCCCGCCCCCCCCCCCCCCCCCCTTTCCCCCAAGAAAAATTACAAGGGGGGGAGGGCGGGGAGGCAATTTTGGGAGGGGAGGGGGAAGCGGTTTATTGAGGAAGTTAGGGGGCAAGAATGAAGTATGTGCATGATTTGGAGAGGAGATGGGCAAGATTGGAAAAGGAAATGGGTAATTATGACCAAAGGGAGGCTGAATTTAAAAGGAGAGGGGTTTGTTATGATTCAAGGGGTGCTGAATTTGAAAGGAGAAGGTGGAAATTTGATGAAGGGCCTGGGTATGAACATAGAAGGGATGATTGGGTCACTTGGGGGTGGGAAAGAAGAAATTATGAAGGGAACAGAGGTAACGGAGGTGATCTGAGGGTGAGGAAGTTGAAGATGCCTATTTTCGGGAGAGTATGCCCATGAGTGAATCAACAATGTGGAAAGGTACTTTACTGTCAATAGGTTGACGGAGGCGGAGAGATTGATGGCAGTCAGAATGTGCTTGGAAGAGAAAGCTTTAGCATGGTACCAGTGGAGGGATACGGGGCAACTAATAAGGACATGGAGGAAATTTAAGGACTGCCTGTTGGAATATTTTCAAATCAATAGGGGAGGAGACTTCTACGAGCAATTCTTCGCTTTGATGCAAGAGGGGACAATGATGGAGTAACGTGAGCAATTTGAGTACCTCGCCAGTCGAATGGATCGGCTTACAAAGTCTGTACTTGAAAGGAACTTTATGAAGGGACTGAAATCAAATATTCGCGCCGCAGTCAGAGTGATGAGACCTCGGGACTTGAGAGAGTTTATGGAGCTAGCTAAGTTGGAGGAGGATCAGAGGCACCTGGAAAAAAGAGCATGAGGCAGCAGTTCAGGAGGCTCGTACAGGATGACCACCACCTTTTTGGAACCCAAGGAGCCAACACTAGGGGTGTAAACGAGTCGAGTCGAGTCGAGTATTTACCTTATCAAGCCTGGCTCGTTTAACCCTTAATGAGCTCGAGCTCGAGCTCGACTTGTTTAGGAAATACCAAGCTCGAGCTTGACTCGAAAGCTTGAGCTCATTTGAAAAGCTCAAGCTCGATTGAAAAACTGTAGCTGCTAATATGTTTTTATATATATATAATTATATCGAGTAGCTTGATAAGCTTTCAAGTCGAGTCGGGTTGAGCTCGAACTCGAGCTCGTTTATCATGCGAGCTCGATTGTAGGCTCGAGCTCGAAAAGCTCGGCTCGCGAGCTTATTAACGAGTCGAGTTCGAGCTGGCTCACGAGCCGGCTCAGCCCACTTACACCCCTAGCCAACACCGGGTACTCTTAGGGAGACTTCGAAGGAAAAGACTGTCGGAGGAAGACTTGAGGGTAACTTCAAAAAGCTCACAAAAACATAATTACAGGCGAAGAGAGTGAAGGGGATTTGCTTTTGATGTGACGAGAGGTATACGCCGGGGCACAGGTTTAAGGACCGAACTCTTCAGGTTCTCACCGTTTGTGATGAAGAAGTAATGGAAGGGGTGTCGTCTTTCCATCTTGTGAAAAAGGCGAATCTTTGGGAGGGGAGTATTGTTAGACCGGTCCATTGAACCGGTCCAGTATAGATTGGCTCAACGAAATGGAGGCGGAACTCTTCTGCCTCCGGCAGATGCTGAAGCAAACGAAGCATTTTGGGAAGGATTTTTGAGGGATTTGGGAGGAAAATTTGAATGTAGGGACTGTTTAGGGATTTCCTTTTGATTTGCATGCATTAAATAATTTGTTTTCCTAGGGTTAGGCCCGTTAGGGCATCTTGAATTTGGCTTAAATATGAGAGCTCCTAGATTTAGGTTTTTCTTTGGGCTCTAGCATCTTCTAGAGATTTGAGAGAGATCGATCCTCCTCTCAAATAGAGGATCAATTGTATCTTACTATTTTTCGTTTCCCTGTCATCAAATAATACAAATTATCTACTATTTTTGTGCGGATTTTTGTGAAGAAATCTCGCTGTTTTCTGAAGATTGATAGGAAATATTTGAGGTCTATAAATGTTTTCTATCAGTATATAAAGTAATATATCTATTTGAAGTTCTCTTAAAATTAATTAATATTCTTGATTTTGTTAATTGCACCTATTTAGGGAAAAGGAAACTCCAGTGAGAATAAGGTAAGGGAGAAAACTATAAAGATGGCTCCAATGAAGACCCATGAGGACTTTTGATTTATTATTATATTTTTAAGTTGATCTTCAGAAGTTAATGTTGAACAATAGGAAACTATGAATGAAGGATTTGATTTTGTGATAAACTTAGTTAATGTCTAACTTCGATTTAATATTATGTTTATTTTTTAATATTATTATGTTGCTTTTGCTTAATTTTGATATCTTAGGTTATTTTGACAATGTTAATATTTACATTACAGCCCTATTTCATTTGATGATAATTTATAGTCATGATATTAATATATTATTTCTAGTCTTTATTTTAACTTTAAGAAATTTTTGAATTGTGAGGCTTACACTCAAAATGCTTTGAGGCTTATGCTTAGCCTCATCGATAAAAAAACACCTCAATACCCAATTGTGCAATTTTAAATCTTGATGGATAGTATTACTCTATGTAAAGGACATAGTTCATTCAATTTTAGGAAACAGTTGCACACACCCTCAAGTCTCAAGGGCACAATTGTGAAAGTTAAATCACCAACAAAAAGTTGTGTGCAAAGAAGCTACCGATACCTGCACTAGGAACGCATCTGGGCGAGGAATCTTGAAGCGAAGAAACCAAACTAAAATAAAGAATTGTATAACTGCCTTGATTAACAGTGCTAGTGCTCTTGATATCTTGGACAGACCCTGTAAGCGTACAGATGCCTGAAAAACATTGAGTGAGTTACTAAAATAAATTTGAACATTGCCATACATTTTCTTCTGAATAAGAAACAACAATTTTAACGAAAATTTGATTTATGAATGGATACCATCTCATGAATGTGGATATTCTTGTTCTCTATAACATCCACGTAAGGTTGGCTACCTATCAATTCATTCAATGAAAAAAGAGCACTCGGTGAAGATAAGTAATCAACAAATAGATTACAAGAAAGAGGGCCTCGATAGAAATTCAACTACTTTTTCGATGAAGAAAATATAGCTGAATGGCAGGCTTAAAAAACAAATTATACATAAATCATATAGGTAGGCATGCACCTATCCACACTAACCTAATATGCCCCTGGCTACGCGATTTAAAGTACCAGCTTTGCTACATTATATCACCGCACAACTGTGATGTGTGGCCTAGGCGACTATCAGTTAGAAATGTGGCAACAGATATATGAGGAAAATTAAATCACAAAGATTGAAAACAACTGTTGATTGCTACTGCATCAATGTAGAAGATATGGATAACATCAAGGTGGAAGAGGCAATGCAAATCAGGCCAGGAAAATTATAGTGTCAATTTAAGTCAGGAAGGGGGATTCACAAGTTTGAAATTTATATTGACATTCTCAATGGTACTAACTTGATAACCAAATGGAAGTCTAACTAAAACTAAATTCACATTAAGCTATTCGAGCACTAAAGATTCCTTATACCATACTTATCTCAAGGTAAAACTTGTTAGTCCCATTATGATTCACAATCAATACAACCAATAAATATAACTAGTTGAGAAAAGCAACGTAATTACAGTTTGCAAATGGTATGTAATAATGAAATGTTCAAATTAAATTAACAAGCTAGTGATTTGAGTACCACTAACTATCAGTTAGTTAAAAAAAGAAATCATTCTTCATGAAGAGAAAAAATAAAATACCGAACATGTTCACATCTTACCTCCATTAGCAACAATATCCACCTCAAAATGTGCCTGCAATGGAAATTACATAGAGCATCAATAAAGTCCAGGTTACACAAATGGGTATTAAAAAGTATACAAGCAAATCAATAGACGTTGGGAGCTTGGTAAGGATCAAAACTTGTTCAATCACATTATTTTGCCATAGTGCCATGTTGCACACACGTTAGCAATTTGCGGATTAAGCGATATGGAAGATATCAGGTAGAAAGGTATTAATCTCTTGAAATAGAAAAAATATGATATAATCACATATTTTTTAAAAGGATATAAAGTTAGCACATATATTCTATTTAAGATGAAGGGGACACAAGGCCAATCATAGATTTTAAACTCACATCGCGAACAATATAAACCATTCATGTTGCATCCATTAGATCCCAAACTCAAGACTAATACTTTAAAAATTAAAGAGTGAACCATTTGAGTAGAGACGCTTTAGTTGATACAAGCACTCAGATGAAATACATCCAATATGATAGCTAGGGGGAAGCAAGCTTAAAATTTATTATAAACCAGAGAGCAAGCAGTAGAAATACTATAACTCAAAAGGATGTTTCATTCACAATAGCTCAACTTGATATGCGGTGTAATAAATAAGAGAAACAGTCAACTCAATATTAGGGAAATATAAAAATATTTTTGAAGGGATATCAGCCCTTGCCTTCCATTTGGAAGGCTAAAGGCAATAACACAAGAGCTATATTACTCATTCGTAAGAAAAGCTAGAAATAAGGAATGACAAGAGAGGGTCAGTCAACTGAATAATAGGAGAAACTGAAAACGCACCATAAGTTCTGAAAATTTGTTTTAACTACCGATATGTCACCAAAAAACACCTTGATCGGACACAAATCTCGTTGTATATTTAAATTGGAGACTTCAAAAATTAAATTCATGACCATTTGAGCTCTGAGTTCAGCAAACTTATAGTCGAACATAACTTTTTGATATGACAAACCCAACGACACCAAAAGTAGTATAATCCAAGCCCAAATGAGCCCAAATCAAAAGCCTAAAGCACAATTAGAAGTTTCAAGACATTAATTGGATGACCTAATAATATTCAAATTAGGCATGCTTATGATAGAATCGAGCACCTCAATGAGATAAATCTGATGAGCTCAAGATTGCTTAATTTCAACATCATTAAGGCACTTAAATGCTAAAGAAATGATCTATGATCGAGGGAATCAATACGTGTCGTCTAATGAAATGCTCCGAAATATCTCCATATTTACGAGGCATGTCATGGCCAAAAATCTATAAATAGGCCCTCACTGCCTACATGGAGAGACTCTAGGCTAGAGATTCAAGAGATCTTAAAGGCTTAAAAAATCTTGGAGCTCCACCCGAGCATCATTGCCAACAAACTTTCGTCAGCCGACCACCACCATCAAACTACCACCCAATCGTCATCGGCCAATCGCCGTCATCAGACATTCTCCGCTAAACCACCACAGTCGATCCTCAACTTGGCCGCCTCCATAAGACCTTCGCCCAGTCACTGTCGTTAAACCTCCATCAAACGACCATCCACACCAAACTTTCGCCAGCCAATCGCAGTGTCGAAGCTTTCGCAACCCGACCATCGACGTTGAACATCTTCCCGACCTTTGTCGTTAGACCTTGGCTGGCCGACCGCCGTCGTTAGACCTTAACTACCCAACTAATACAGTCGGACCTCTCTTTGGCCAATGGCCACAATTGGACCTCCTCCATCAAACCCATGGTCATTAAGCCCCAAACATCCCTATGGAATCTACCACTATTTCTGTTAATTCTTCAAACTTTGTAATTTTGTTATCTCCAAGGGAATGACCAATCTCTGTAACTAAAGCATATATAGTTGAATCATTTTCAGCTGGGCAAATAAATCCCCCCCCCCTTTTTTTTTGAATTTTTCATGTAAAAAATTTGTGGTGTCATCCAAACTCTTTCACTTATATGTTTGTGTGTTAAATCTTTGTGCAAAACTAGAATGTAAAATTTTCACTTTACTATCTTAACTTCTCTAGCCACAACAACTATATTTTTGAAGTTAAAGATTGGGAAGCCTCTAAATTGCTGTATCTTACCACTTGCAGACATAAATAGAGAAAAAAAATAACTAAAGCTAAGAATAATAGCATCAAAGTCACAAAAGTCACAAAAAATATATTAATAATTAAAAAAAAATTGCACGGGAATTAACACCGCCCCCCTATAAAACAAAAAAGATAACAACAACAACATCAAGCCTTTATCCCACTACGTGGGGTCGGCTACCTGAATCCTTTTCCTCAATTGTGTACTATTAAAAGTCAAATTCTCGTTTAAATCTAATAAAGAAAGGTCATTCCTAATATTTTCTAACCAAGTCTTTTTAAGTCTGCCTCTATCTTTCTTAACATAAGTCAAATTTAATACCTCTACTATCCTAACCGGGTCATCGGAAGGCGGCTATTTTATGTGACCAAACCAACTAAGGCGAATCTCTCTAATCTTAACTTCTACTTGAGCTACTCCAACCTTTTCATGTATATGCTCATTTCGTATTCTATTGCTAAGGGTAAATCAACTCATCCACCTGAGCATCCTCATCTCTGCCACACTTAACTTAGTATTATGCTTCTCTTTTAATAGCCAACATTCGGCACCATAAAGCATTGCAGGCCTCACCACCATCTTATAGAATTTTCCCTTAAGTTTGAGGGGTACTTTTCTATCACACAACAAGCCCGATGCATTCCTCCACTTCAACCATCCAACTTGAATTATGTTGATAATATCCCCATCTACTTCACCATCACTCTGAACAATTGATCCAAGATATCTAAAACGTGTACTCTTCTTAATGACTTGATCGCCCAAAGTCACAATCCCCTCACTAGGTCTATTACTACTAAAATTACACTCCATATATTCTGTTTTAGATCTACTCAAGCAAAAACCTTTAGACTTGAAGGTTGACCTCCATAATTCAAGTTTACCTTCAACTCCCTCTCTAGTCTTATCAACAAGAAGAATATCATCAGCAAAAAGCATACACCAAGGTGCATCCTCTTGCAGAAAAGAAAAAGAAAAAAACCCCAATATTACCCAGAAACATTTTGTGCCATAAAAAATCCAAAATAATTCAGGAAGTCAAAAGACACCTTTAAAATGGGGAAAAAACATTCTTACAAAAGAATTGATTGAGAAGACATTTACATGTGTGGCAAGTGAAAGGGCATGGTATTGCATTCGAGGACTCCGCCCAATGTCACCTAGAACCACAATAGCAACCCTATACCTCTTCTCCATCATTACCTGGTCAAAAACGAAAATATTAAAACAGACATAGATTAATAAAAAAACAAAGGCAAGTGCATGGAAACAACAAAGAACTCTGGCAGAAATCACCCAGTTAATCAACCAGGTAGTATTTCGCAACCATCGAATTCACATAGCAACTTTAGGCTCCATTTGGCTTGGTGAAATTGAAAAAGAGGAAATGAAATGGAAATGATAAAGGAATTAAATTGAAAATATCTTTATTTACATGTATGGTGGAGAAATCGAGCAAAACTTATTTTTCCATGCTTGATGAGAATTTGAGTTTTTATTTCTAGTGTGGAAACAGGAATCATAACAATGAATTTTTCTTGGGTAATTAACAAAGCAAAAATGTATTTATTCACATTTCCTAAATCCAATTAATAGTTAATTAAACTGGAATCAAATATCCAATATGTAATCGTGAAATAAAATGCATTGCAATCCCTTCATATAATGCAAAAGAAATAGAAAATTGCAATAGCCAATGCTGCAACAATGAGGCGGGTCGATTGGAACCGGGATCGGAGGAGACGTGGGTGATTTAAGGGCTTTTTTCTATTACACCATTCATCTCAAGAAAGATTCAAACCTCCACCAACGGTAATAATAAATATAAAAATTTTTGAGAAAACCTTTAAAGTCACACTGAACTCTTAACACAAACATGATGACATACTACTTCAATAAATTAATAATTCAAATAAAATATGATGGATGCATAGAAATAATAATTTTATGTACTTTTATTTTGGTTGATCAATCAAGACTATGAGCAACAAAAAAAAAATTTAAATACAAATTTATTTGAGGAGTATAACTTTATTTTACCATATTTGATTTTGTATTTATGTCTTTTTTGTGAAATTGTAAACTAACACATGACCAAGATTATCATATAATTTCAACATTATTTTAGAAAAATATCAACTTCACAAGTGAGATAAGAAATTCCTAATTCTTTTATAAGTACAAGGAAAGCAAAATTTCATTGAATGTTTCGTATTCTTATTTCTTTACATATTTTCTTTCACATGGTATGGAAAATTTACTTTTACATGACTCCTTTTTAACAATAAAATGACAGAATTAATATTAAAATTATTACGTGCAAGAAACTAAGTTTTAGGTTCATAAAATTTTCTATATCATCGAATAAAAATTTTTAAAACTATGGGAGCGAGTTATGGAGCATAGGTTGCGGCGTGATACTAATGTTTCTCAAAATCAATTTGGATTCATGCCGGGTAGGTCGTCTATGGAAGCCATATATTTATTAAGAGATTTGATGGAGAAATATAGAGATAATAAGGAGGAACTACATATGATATTTATTGATTTAGAAAAAGCATATGATAAAGTTCCAAGAGAAGTGCTATGGAGAGTTCTTGAAAAGAAAGGAGTTAATAATGCTTATATTCAAATCATTAAATATATGTATGCAGGAGGTATTACTTGTGTTCAAACACAAGGTGGTTTGATCAAGTATTTCCCTATTTCGGTTGGGTTACATCAAGTATCATCCTTAAGCCCATATCTTTTTGCTTTAGTCATGGATGTTCTCACTAGACATTTGCAAGAGGATGTACCTTGTTGTATGCTTTTTGCTTATGATATTCTTCTTGTTGATAAGACTAGAGAGGGAGTTGAAAGTAAACTTGAATTATGGAGGTCAACATTAGGGACTAAAGTTTTTCACTTGAGTAGATCTAAAACAGAATATATAGAGTGTAATTTAAGTAGTAATAGACCTAGTGAGGGGATTGTTGTTGACCTCTGTGTAAAGCACAAAAGAAACAAAAAAAAAAAATCAAACCTTGTATCCGCAAATCCGGCCAGATTCCGTGATTTCAGCCGAGGTTTCGCATACCTCGGATTGTCGAACTCGTAAATCCCGTTGCAACCGCGAATTCAGCTGAAATCGGCGCCGTTTGCGTCATTTCCCGAAACTCCTGCGTGAATCCTGCGATCCGTAGCTCCATCCTCTTCGTTAAATACCGATCCCGGCTCAGCTCTTCTCCTTTCACGAACTGCTGCTCGACTCTCTCCCATTCGCCACACTCAACTCCCGATCCCTCTCCCACTGTCGAAGCTCTCGGTTCATTCTTTCCCTCTCATCGTCAAACCGACGAACGCCTCCTACCTCCCTGCCGACCCGACGCCGGAAGCCTCGGTCCCGTCGGCCACTTCATTCGACACCAAATCTGAGCTCCGATCTTCCCTACCCGAAGCCGAACTCATCCCATTCACCCGCCTCCTTCTTCCTCTGTCCGATCCCTCCTCCGATCAAACCCCGATTCCTCCGCAGAGAGAGAGAGAGAGAGAGAGAGAGAGAGAGAGAGGAGATCCCTACCTCATCCCTTGCTGTCCGACTTTGCTCCCTCAACGACGTTCCCTTCTTGTCGTTTTAGAAGTTACGACATTTTAATTGGAAGTAACGACAGGAGCTTGCTCGTTTTGAAGGTAACTTTCTCCCCTCTGCTCGCTGCTTCGGCCAAGTCCCGTAAAAATGCCCAAACAGAGAGCTTGATGGGGGAGGGAGGGGTTTTATTTTTATTATAATTATTATAATTGTTTTAAAATTAATTAAAATCATATTAGTTATAATTAAATTAATTTAGTTATAATTAATTATCATAATGTTAATTAATTATTATTAATTATATTTAAATATAATTAATTATTTATATTTAATTACTTTAATTATAATTAATTAATGAATAATTATAATCATTTATCCGGAAAACCAACTCATGCACGCTTTTCTCTAGCGTGGTGGGAAGGGAACCCGGTGCGACGCCTACGGCGAGGCGGGGTAAATTTTAAAATTGCTTTTTTGAACTGATGCCCGCAACCCATGCACGCCTTTCTCTGGCATGGTGGGGAATAAAATATTACGGCCGCGGTATCCTCGTCTGAGGGCACCTACCGTGCACGCTTTTCTCTAGCGTGGCAGGAGGCCCAGTTTTCCGTAGTTTTCCCCTAAACGGGGGAGACGCCGGAAGGCTGCCGAAATTTCGGGTAAACGCAAAATCGTACTTGGGACAATTTGGAGCTTTACTTGAGCATTGATTGGAGCATCAAATTGACTTAATCCAAACTTAAACAATCAATAATAACTTCAACTTGAATGCAAACGAAAGAAAAGAACGGCTCGAACTCAAGTGAACTGCAGGGGACTATTGGAACTTGAATGAACATGAACTTGGATTCTCATTTGAGCTTGCAACAAATGACTTAATTTGAACTTAAACTTGAACATGAGCTTGAGCTTGAACTCAAGCAAGAACTTGATTGAGCTCAGACTTGGACAGAATTTGGACAAATTGAACAAGAACTCAAATCAAAACTAGAACTTGAAATGAGCAAAGACATAACTTTGACTTTTAAACTCAAACAAAGATTTGAGTTGGACTACAGTTGACACTGAACTTGAACTATACAATATCAAGGAGAACACGAGCTCGACTTGAACCATAAAAGACTTGGATCAATCTTAAACTTGCAAGTGGCGCAATGTAACTACAAGAGACTCGGAGTTGAACTTGGTTTGGATCGAAGAGGAAGTTAAAATCTATTTGAACAGTTTAAGTGGGCAATCCAAGTTTGAACTTGAATCACAAGAGAAGAAATATACTCAAATGTCCAAATTAAAATAATAACTTCTATAAGTTATATACAAATGAAAGCAGAGCTTATGGTGAATAAGGAGCTTCTAAACAAACAACAAGATCAGAGTCAATCATATTTCTTCATTACAATCTGTATGAAGTATACGATATCCCCCTAAAACATCCACTTGCAAGCATTGATAAAAGCCTATATTGTCTTAAAGAAGCATGCAATAGTTGCTAGAAGAATTGAAAGAGGCATAGGCAAATACACCAAACCCCAATAGGTCACGAGGGTTAGCATGTAATGGTGGCACAAATGTTCTCACAGTCAATATGAAAAGTTGGAGCAATGACGAATACAACTAGACCAAGGATCAATAGTGATATGCAAGCAAATATTTCGGTCTCCAACAAAATTGGGAGGACTGGTGTGCAGCAAACATATATTTGTATGATGATGATAATCAACAGTAGATAATAAATGTTGCAACATGGCTGCAATCAATAATTAATCAATGGTTGAAAGATACATTGATCCGCTATAAGCAAAGACAAAAGATATGTAGTGAATGTCGACTCCTATGAGTCCTCGTAGAAGATCATGTCGTACACCCGATGTGATGATCACAAACAAATTTCAAAAGATCACAACAAATGCAAGAACCTACGAGTAAGGCATGAGATTAGTTAGTGCACTACAATCCACCTGCTAAAATCAACAAATAGTGCACGACAGTCTACCTGTACGAAGCAGTGAATAACTCTATTCAGAAGTAGCTACGCCACGCCACCGGATCTGCAACCCTTGTACAAGCAGACAGAAGGCGTCAACAAAGTCTGAAATAAATACCCTTGCACGTGCACTAAAAATTGTATACACATAGGTACACTAAAGGGGAAAGTACAATCTCAACCCGCATGGGCCCCGGCGAGTGTGTTATTGGTACACACATGACGTCTAGGGATGCTGCGCCGGTTGATAAGTGAATTCAAGTTCGAAACCGATCCTTCTATATGGGTCTATAGAAGTCGACAGGGTTCGAACCAACAAACAAATATACAGTTGTGGCGATCGTTATATTTGTCTTAATACATTCATATTAGGCCTTCAAGGTCTACAATCAAGAGAATTCACTAACAATGGCACAAAGCCTACGAAACCCGATCCTCTGTCGACAGTCCGACAGAGTTGACAATGTTCAATCTATAAAGAGAAATGACCCCAAACACCCCGATGATGGCCGTGTTGAATGCAGATCTCAACCGGAGGGGTTCCCAAACATTAATGGCGTTAAATCCTTGAGATATGAATCAATAGGATATGATTGATAGGGTACAAAGCCCTTTGTTAGCTAAGGTGGATTCAAATTTATCCCCTTAGACAAACATTCACCCCCGGTCTACAAGGTCCCCTTGGACGAAGCAACCCATGGCTGCCGACAAGGATCCTTCTGTCAAGTTGGGTCGACTACCTCCTCTGACTAAGTAGACCAGGGACCACGATGGCCCGGGACGACGGAACCATGGGATCTTGATCGGGTCCATCATCCATTCCCCCACCATCCGCTTTAAGTGCAAGATGGTGCAACTTTCATTTTAAATATCAAACTTTTCAAATGCCCAAATTCAAATCCAACATTTCCAAACCCAAACCCAATGCTGCTACTATATGCCAGATAACACGTATCTCTACGTATCTGATTAACGACTAGCCTTAATCGAAAGTTCTATCTCATGATTGAGAGGGGTAATTAACTATAGGGGCTTGCGCCTATAGGAAACCAGAACTCAGATCATAAAGTCCTCACCAAATGAGGGCGAAATCTCTGGGTAGTGTCTTATCTACAAACCCATCTGCCTTCCAAAATTTACCTCGGAACTTATTCAGTTAAAACTCCCTCGCTGAATAAAAAGAAAAGCGCGGGTGGAGGCTGGGGCCGAATTTTTGGAGCCCACAATTGTGACATTGGGCGATCAAGTCATTAATAAGAGTACACGTTTTAGATATCTTGAATCTATTGTTCAGAGTGATGGTGAAATAGATGGGGATATTATCAGCAGAATTCAACTTGGATGGTTGAAGTGGAGGAATGCATCGGGCTTGTTGTGTGATAGAAAAATACCCATCAAACTTAAGGGAAAATTTCTATAAGATGGTAGTGAGGCCTGCAATGCTTTATGGCGCTGAATGTTGGCCATTAAAAGAGAAGCATAATATTAAGTTAAGTGTGGCAGAGATGAGGATGCTCAGGAGGATGAGTGGCTTTACCCATAGAGATAAGATACGAAATGAGCATATACGTGAAAAGGTTGGAGTAGCTCCAGTAGAAGATAAGATTGGAGAGAGTCGCCTTAGATGTTTTGGTCACATAAAACGTCGGCCTTCCAATGACCCGATTAGGAGAGTAGAAGTATTAGATTTGACTTATGTTAAGAAAGCTAGAGGCAGACCTAAAAAGACTTGGTTAGAAAATATTAGGAATGACCTTTCTTTATTAAATTTAAACGAGAATTTGACCTTTAATAGGACACAATGGAGAAAAAGGATTCATGTAGCCGACCCAATGTAGTGGGATAAAGGCTTGATGTTGTTGTTGTTGTTGAATAAAAATTTTTATACAACGAATAAATTTTGAAAATGCTAGAAAAAACTAAAATAATGCTCTCATTTGCTAAAAGAAATTAAAAAGAAATCAGATATGCTCAAAACGGCACAGAGTTTCAATAAAAATATCCCGACTTATTGTATTGAGTTAATCAATACCAAAATAACGTGAAGGCCTTTGATGTGAAACATAATTGCATAGATAAATTGCTTAAAGGAAATTTGCACACTTAATATTCCTAGAACAAATAATTATATCTTAATGGTGAATTTAAACGACGAAATAAAGCATAAAGAACGAGTGGGGAATTTGGGGAGGTGGAGCTGGCGGATGGGGAATTTGGGGAGGTGGAGCCGGCGGGAGTAGGGAGATGGGGAAGGGGAAAACAAATGCCATGAGAATAAGAGAAAAAAAAATTAAAAAATCTAGGGAGTTACAAACCTCAAGTATCTCCTCCTCAAGAACTCACAAAGATATCATTCTCCTCTCATGAACTCACTAAGAGATCAAACAAGTATAATAAACTTTCATTAACAATTCATCATCCCATAATACAAAACAACTAGCCTATAAATAGGCTCAATAAAAGAAAAGAAATAAGAGACTAAAATGCCCTTCGTGCTACAACACTACATGACCACCCGTAAGGGTATAAATGGAAAAACAACAATATGAAATAAACTAGTACATAAACATATAAATAAATAACTCAAGATCGTAGTCGTTGATCTCCGATGTCATCATCATTCTCTCCAGATGGGAGAAAACTCGACTCCGTCGAGTGGGTGTCTCAAGAACTCTCGTGTATCTGAGTCGATCAGCTATATCTCCTTGTGCTCTGATCATGTATCATCTGACTCTGGTGTACCTCTCCACCTCATCAGCTATCTTCTTCGTCCACCCTTAATTGTGGAAATATGTCATCACTCGGAATCATGTCAACCTTCTCCGATATAGGTAATTTGGGAATATTTGGGGAGTGGAGGTAGGCTGGGGTTCTCACAGGATGGGGTCACATAAGGCTCAATTTGAAGTGGGGTGGTGGGTTAAACTCTGGACCCTCATAGGTTACTAATTCTTCTATGTTAATAGATGGATGAATGTTGAACTCTGCAGGCAGATCCACAACGTAAGCGCTATCAATGATTTTCTTGACTGTTTTAATTGATCCCGCACTTATAGCATGTGATTCCTTTACAGTTCCTTGCGGGAACTGTGCCGGATGAATATGCACCGTCGCTGAATTACCAACCTCAAAAACTTTAAATTGTCGTTTTTGAGTTCACATAAAGTCTATAATTATTATTGTTCTGTTTCAATTAGGCGTGCAACTTCCTTAAGTAGATCATGCGGATGCGATGCAAATGTGGTATGTTTTTAGGCGAGGTAATTTCAAGACTCAAAATAAATAATGATGTGATGCAAGAGATTCGGTGTGCATGATGATTGGCATATACTTTGGGCCTACACAAAAGTTTTAATCATAAGATAAAATTAGAAAAAACATACTACAAAATGCACACAACATACTACTCACAAGCACACAAAGATGGGAATAAAGATTGAACAGTCACAAAATGAGAGGGCATAAAGCTGTCATGTTTAAGGGAACTGGTGTAGAAGGAGCAATGAAGACATTCTTAGCTACAAGGGCCTTTCATTGGGAGTTTTAGCTAGGGTCTTGGATAGTCTCCTAGGGGCAGCCAGGTAATCAAGCAAAGTTGTCCAACTAGGGTAGAGCGGGTCCTTAATAGAGATGGGCATGAAGAAAGAAGGTACAATGGAGGGATCAAGCACATAATAAGACAAGGGGTCCTGACTTACAACCATTATGGGATAGCTCAAAGAGTCACTAAAAGGTATGTGATTCAAAAGATAGGATAGAGTGTTCAGAACACGTGTGGGCACAACAATTAGAGAGGTGTCATGAAGGTATGGGTTAACGCTCTCTCTAATATTAAAGTCGGTGCGAGGAATGTTGAGATAAGGCCACTCAAGAAGGACACACTCTCTCAAGTGTAGATCTAATGGCTCAACCTTTGAAATATACTTTAATAAATCAAAAGGAGCCTCATTTTTCCAATCAGGCTCAACGTTATTCAAATTCAACTTATTGTCTTCTGAATTCATATGAATATCTTCAATAGGATCAGGTTTAAGTATAACCCTAAGGTTGAAAGATTCAGGGTTAGTTAAATCGGGATTCAAATCAGGTAGTAAGTTCAATTGAACCACTTCCGACTCGAGATTATTACCATCAAAATTATCCAAAGTCAACTCAGTAGGTGATATAACTAAATCAGGATCTTCCGAATTCAAATTCAATGTGTTTAAGGTCAGATTGACTTCTTTTGAGATCACATTACTATCGTCCAGGCAGACTTTATTCAAAGAGTTATCCTCGAGGAGACTAGGATCAGGGTGGGCTAAGGTGTCGACGTTTAAATATTCCAACTTTCTTAGCTCAGGGTTTAAGTCATGCCGGGAGTCTGACTCAATCACTTCAATTTCATTCTCAAAGAAGTCCTTGTTATCGTTAGTATCCACGAAATGAATGTATTCAGTCTCAGGTTCAGTAGATTTCTTCTTTTTAATGCAATTCTTTATTAAAATCACACTTGCAGGGTCAAGGACTTGGAGGCTAAAGGTTGACTGGGATGGCTAGAAGTGGGTCCAAGTGGGGAGTCATATGAGATTGATCCAACAGAAGACCCAATAGAGGGTCGGCCATCAAGATTAGGTGAAGACCTACAGGGTGGGACAACAACCCTAATGTTACTAAAAGATGCGTGGTCTCGACCACAGTAATGTCCACAGTTTGTTCCAACAAAAGAGGTAGGGTGATGTAGAACGAAAAGGAGGGTTTGCTACTTTGGAGGATTTCAGCAAGCCGAATGTTCAAAATCCCAATTCTTACCAAATAGGATCAATGAAATCTGGAATTCACTTGATGATGCTCTTGAACAATAGATGGCAAGGAAGAAGTTCTCTTATGCAACCCTGTAGGGAGAAGAGCCCAACTCAAAACCTGAAATAAGTTTCAGGTTTTGGTGTCTAGAGGGGAGGACGTTGGGGGAGAAAAACCCAAGAAAAGGGGAATGGGGGAGTTCGGCCAGCAGAAATCAGCTTTTGGGAATCTTTCCAAAACAGCACTTATGGAGAGACTTCAAAAGCCATTTAATATGGAGAAGGGGCCGGCTGTAATGGGAAAAGGGATTAATACAAATCATTAATGCCTGCTAACGTGACATAATTATTTAATGCTCTTGGTTCCTGAACTTCAGCTTTAGTATTAGGAAACAACTAAAAGATTAGGTATGAAGGAAAATTCGGCTCAGAGAAAATTATGGGGATTTCAAATTATTTCCTAAGTGAGAGATTAGATTAGGAAATAATTTCGGTTAGGCTGAAATTAAGTGGAATTCATGGCATTTAATTCCTAATGTCAATTTGAATTTTGAATTTGAAATTCAAATAACATACAATCAAATCCCTTAATGAAACATTAAAATGGAAACTTTTTTTTCAAAGGGAGGTTATGAAGCAATTAGAAAATAACTCCTAATTAGCTCATAAAGGGGCTGGCGGCTTGCATGAAATAAGGGGGGCTTTGAATGACGTGATTTAAGGCTCATTGATTTGAATTTAGGAGTTATGAAAGTGAGGCAATAAATCAGATTTTGAATTTAATTTCAAATTGAATTCAATTAAGCACTTTCCAAAAATAGATGAACTAAATTAGGAAAGAATTTTAAATTTGAATTTGAATAATTTCAAATTCAAATCAATCCCTAAATTAACCCAACCAAATTAGGAAATCCAAAAAAGGGGGTGGAGAGGAAGGTTCGGCCGGCGGCTAATGAAGTGGAGTCGGCGGCATGTGTTCGGGTTTGGGGAGTATGCCGTGGGAGTGGAGGAGGAAAAGGTGGGGGACCAGATTAGGGAGCCGGCGGTTAGTGGTGGACGGGGAAAATAAGGTTGGCAATGGAGAAAGGGGAAGAGAAAATAAGAAGGAACAAAATAAAAACAAGAGATAGAAGACCAAAATAGAAGATAAAAAACCGCGAGCCTCGGACTCTTCCGAAGACTGACGGGTGATCCGTTGCCTTCTCCAAGGGACTTCAAATCACGAGCCCGGACCCATCCTGCGGCTGGTGAAACTCCGACTCCTTCCCATAGGAATCTCACTCTCGTCCTCTCTCAAAAGAACACAAGTGTGGAACACCAATTTTTAATATCAAATCTTCCTCTCTTTTACCATAGCTTAAGACCCTATATATAGGCCACAACATGAAAAAAATCAAAAATTACAAAATTGCCCCTTGTGCCACAATACTCAAATCAACTAACCTAGGGGTAAAACAAGAAATAACATAAAATAATAGCTAAAATTCATAAAATAACTCATAAATGACAATTTAAATTAGAGCTGTCGATTTACGACGCCTCCTGTGATAAATGCGCCAAATCTTCGTGCCGATGTCCGCATCATAGGGTGGTGCTCTAGATAGCGGTCACTAGTAGAGGGTCGGTATTTTAAATTAAGTTCTCGCCTCATGTCTTTCCAAGTAGGGTACTCACCGAGAGACTCTTTATGATCTTTCAATCTTATCCAAAATTGAAGAGCCTGACCTTTGAGGTGAGACTTAGCGATGCTAACCTGGTGTAACTCAGGGATATGACGTGATTAAAAATAGTCCTCTGATTGTCTAACCCATTCCCTAAAGTAGTAAGGGTCCGAGGAACCATCAAAGGAGGGTAAACGGTAAGGTGACTCTAAGTGAAGTCGTTGAGGCTTAGGCTCAGGTCTAGGTTGATAAGCAGAGTGGGGCATCTTCTGACTAGCATGATTGATCGAATGAGGCACATACTTGGAGTGGAGAGAGTCAACATGTTCCTCCTTTGTGGTTTTAGTTAGAGAGCCTACAAGGCTAACTAGGTCATCTAACTTCTTTTAAAATTCTATCGAGTCCATTGGAAAATGCTAAGTGATGCATAAAGAAGAATGGGCGTAAGGGACATCATTTAGACACTAAGTTAGGCTCACTTAGACTCACTAAAGGGTGCAGAAAATGTTTGGACAGCAAGCTAAGCTAGTGGTTTAAGCCACCTAGTCGCTTAGGAAGGTTGCTAAGGCTTGGACAGTACTAAGACACTAAATGAACTGCTCCTAATGCAACTAAATGGTGCAGATTTTGTGTGGACAGCAAACCACAGCAGTTGGTGAAGATGCCTAGGTGTTTAGGATGGGATTTGGGAAGTTGACAGCACCTAAACACTAGGTTAGGGTCATCAAAAATCCTCTAAATGCTGCAGAAATTTTCTGGACAGCAAGCCATAATGATTGTTTAAGTAACCTAGACAATTAGGGATGTTATTGTGACAAGGACAGCACTTAAACAATGACATAGACTTAATTAAAGCGATGTAAATGGTGCAGGAATTTAATGGGCAGCAAGGAAAAACAGTGAAATAAACTTAATTAAGCAATGGTATGCTTGCCGACAAGCACATGGTTGCTTAGGTAGACTCCTAGGATGTTTTCTAGCATATGTCACCTATGTCAACCTGGCTCTAATACCAAATATGATGTTAAACATAATTGCATGAATGAATTGCTTAAAGGAAATTTGCATGCTTAATATTCCTAGAACAAATAATTATATCTTAATGGTGAATTTAAACGATGAAATAAAGCACAAAGAACGGTAAGACAAGTTTAGACTAAATCATATGCATAGAAGTTAAGATCATAAAACAGTCAGTTTATCTAACATTACATACATTGATGGTTTCAACGAGAGATCCCTAGATTAACAATAAGATTAGTTATTATGCAATGATTCCTCGCTCAACTCCCTAAATTACTATGCTTTAGGAGAGGGATCAACAAGAATCGTTGTGAATCAAACTACAACCACAATTGAACGGTGGATTAGGAAGATATAGGAGTAGGAAGAAACATTTACCAAAGGGAAAGACAAATACGAAGCTCCAGCGTAAACTTTGGTGTTGGGGAAGAAGTCGACAGCAACACAAGGTTTGGGAACCTCCTGGACAGCAATCGGAGACCCTCTGGACAGCAAGACAGCCGTAGGAAATCTGCTAGGATGGCTGGACAGCAATTAAAGATGTTGGGATGGTCACTAGGAAAGCCTGACCAGCAATTTTGACCCTTGAAAAACTTTGGACAGCAGCCTTTAAGGTTAGAAATGCTTGGACAGCACTTGAGGGATTTTTGGTCAGCAAACAGGAGCAGATCTGGCAGCACTATGGCTGGTCGGAGTTTCCAGGAAAGCATTTTCTTAGTGGAAAATTGCTGGACAGCAATTTAGAGCAGGTCTTAGGAGCTAGGTTTTGAATTTTGAATCCCCAAATAACATAGAAAGGAGGGAAATTCATTCCTTAATGAGGGGTTGACAAAAGCAATTAGTGGGAGGTGATTTAATGAGGCAAGAGAGAGGGGGGGGGGGGGGGGCGAGGGGGGGGGGGGGAGGAGCCGGCCAAGGAGAGAGGAGAGAGAGAGGAGTTAGGCATTAAGGAGGTGGGCCCAAGCAATTAAGGTGATTGGGGACATAAATCTGAATTTAATTTCAGATTTATGTTAATTGAGGACCTCTCCTAAATTAGAGGGGGATCATTTAAGAGAGGATTTAAATTCAAATCTTTGAATTTTAAATTTTAAATTTCCTCCTAAATTGGTGGGCTAAATTAGGAAAGATTTTATGATGGAATTGAATTCAGATTTTGGGAGCTATGGGGGGAAAGGGGCCGGTGATTGTGGTGGTGCCTAGGGGACGGCGGGTGGAGAAGTTTGGGTGCCGGCGGTTGGGAAGAGGCTGTGGAATTCCCAATGGCTTGGAGGATGGGTGGTGGGCGGCAGGATGTGGGGAAGGGGGCGGGTGAAGGAATCGAAGGAGAGGAAGGTTGGAGTGGCCGGCGGCCAGGGGGCTTTGGGTGGGGAGGCCGGCGGGTGGGGAATTTGGGGAGGTGGAGCCGGCGGGTGTAGGGAGATGGGGAAGGGGAAAACAAATGCCAGGAGAATAAGAGAAAAAAATTGAAACATCTAGGGAGTTACAAACCTCAAGTATCTCCTCAAGAACTCACAAAGAGATCTTGAGAATCTCGGAACTCACAAAGATATCCTTCTCCTCTCATGAACTCACTAAGAGATCAAACAAGTAGAATAAACTTTCATTAACAATTCATCATCCCATAATACAAAACAACTAGCCTATAAATAGGCTCAAGAAAAGAAATAAAAGACTAAAATGCCCTTCGGGTTACAAAACTGCATGACCACCCGTAAGGGTATAAAGGGAAAAACAACAATATGAAATAAATTGGTACATAAACATATAAATAAATAACTCAAGATCGTAGCCGTTTATCTCCGATGTCCTCATCACCCTTAAATGGCCCCCAAACAACTGATGCAACCTATACCAATCTATCTTGTTCCATGTGAAGTGCAACCAACTGCACACTATAATAAGGTTTGGCAAAGACCGCCATGCTGCCATCGATAGTCTAGGAGGCCAAGCTACAAATTATCCAAGTCTATCTTGATGAGAGCATTAGTTTGGCAATGTCTAATCATGCTGATATGCACTCCTTATTGTGCAAATGGTCTAAAAAGGTTTGGACTTCTTGGACAAGTTTGATTCACGAGTCATTTGCGACAAAATGCACCTCACAAATAGAATACTTTATGCATGCAAAAATGGCAAAAACATTATCATTACTTCTTAGCAAACTCAAATAAGACAGCAAACCTTCTCAAAATCATTCAATCAGTTTGATGAGAACATGTAGGAGGTCAAGGAGAAGAGAGTCCAGGGGAATGGATGAGGTTATCGTCCACACTTCACATAGAGGAGTGAGTAGGTAGAAATGAAGCTATAATGAAGGCTGTAAAAGTAAATGAAGATGTCGTAAAAGTAAATATATGAACACAACATATTCAACGGTCCACTCTTTTCAAGCAAATGAATTGGAATCAGCCATCTATGGCTTCTTACCGTCCAACAAAACCAAAAAATTGTAATTAATGGGACAAACAAATTAGTTCAAAAAGAGGAAAACTTAGCATTAATCCAAAATAACAATATCAATCTAATAAACCACTAATTTAACCCATAAATAATAGTTACCAATTTCAATAGACTTATTTCAGCTTCTTTACTTCAAAATCCATACTTCCTTCCAACTAAAAATTATTGGGGATTTGCATAAATAACACTCAAAGCTATCGAATTTATATAACTAATAAATAAACCTTACTATTCACTCATATAAAACTAAATTTTTTTAGAGTAACATAGAGAATACTAACTTCCTAGTGTCTTCTTTGATGTCATTCCACCACATAACGACTTCCATAAATGTTCTTTATCGTTGAAGTTTTTGAGGCTGCTGCACATGCCGACGATACCATTGATGGCCTTCTCAAGTGAGATCTCATAGTGAAATCCGCTCCTTTTCTTTCTCATCAACCGTTTTGGGACTCTTGTGCACACTGTCAGTACCTTCCATGGTCTTTCCCCAAAGTGATCTTATCATGACTTCCTCTCCTCTTCTTTATCATCAATGAACCGCACATGTCCTTAGGGCATCTCCAACCGAAAATCTCATTTTTCACTCCAAAATGCAGTGAAACTAAAAAATGTCGTGATTCATCTGCAATCGAACTCCATTTTGCCCCCTTTTGCGAAGGTAATGGTCATTCTCTTCTTTGATGCGTTTCTTTGGCAAATTCGGCAGATACAGAAAAATAGCGAAGATGAACGGTGCAACGCCAATATTGGCGTCCCACTATTCACCCGCAACCAAATAGCAGAAGTTTTACAGTTCAGCTGAAACTCGCGAGTGACGTCATTCAAACGTTTGGAGTTTGGTTGAAGATGCCCTTAGTCCACATCGCGCCTTCCTCACATCAGCGAAACAAGGTCAACAAGGTTGCCAGAGTGGCAGATTAAGTAAAAGATAAGGTTTAAGTGTTAATGTATAATTTAGATTGTAAATTAAATTATATCTTTAAGTGTTATATATGTAAATCCCCCAAAATCATTTTACTTCAAAAAAATTCAACTTCCAATCACAATTCAAACACTAGAGAGATTACTACTACTATTATTATTATTTAAAAGTTAAGAATTGAAATATAATTTTAATATAAAAATTATTATAATATTCTTGACAATAATTTTTAAATATTTATAAAAAAAAAACTAACAAATACAAAATATTAAAATAAAATAAGATGTTCACTTTCATAGCTTCCTAGGGATGTTCATCCCTCATTGTAGCCGTTTTCTCTTTAGTATCGTCAAGATAATTCTGATACTCATAATTAAGAAATCCTAAGGGGCTGTTTGGTATCGGATTTACACCGGAATTTAAGTTGGATTTAAGCTAAATCCAGCCAAACGGTTTTTGTGCGCGCGTTAAATCCTGGCGATGGCTAAATACCGGATTTAAGGATTTACGGCTTAAATCCCGGATTTACTAAATCCCTCGGTTCGGCGGATTTATGGGATTTGGCCGAAAGAAGCGCGCGAAAGGTAGAAAGTTACCTTCAACGCCAGCGAGCTCCCGTTGTTGCTTCCGATCAAAATGTCGAAACTTCCGATCCGAGGTCGAACAACCACGAAGGAGCCGAAGAAGCGATGTGCACCCCTACACCAACGAAGCCGAGAAGCAACGAAGCTGAACAGCAACGACGAAAACAAAAGATGAAAGGCAAACCCTAAACCCTATACGCATCTAAGTTATTATTGATTAACTTAATTAATACAAATTAAAATATTAATAATTAAGTAAATTAATTAAATAAATAATATTATGATTAGTGCATAAATTAATTATAGAATTAACTTAATTAAATAATTAGTAATTAAATATTAGGAAAATTTACATACATACCACTTTATAACATCTTATTTACATATTTAACACCTAAAACTTTAATATTACATGCATGCCACCCTATATTATTTTAATATCAAATATACCACTTATACTTCTTTCCTACCACTCATATATTTCATTTCTATCACTCATATTTGATATGAAAATGAAC
>NW_021318805.1:315906-365207 GCF_001605985.2 Dendrobium catenatum | reverse complement strand
CCAATGAAGTCAATATCACTGAATTCCGACATCACTAAGACCCTCAAATGACCAATGAACGGAGCACAATCGTAGGATTCAATATCGGCAGTCCATTCAACCACTCCCTATTCGCCCTTGATCTCACGCCTATTTAGGGCCATGCCATTCCATAAAATCTATAAAATAAACCCATCATTCTTCACAAGAGAGAACTCAAGCAAGAGAGAGAAGAAGAGAAGAGAAGGAAGAAGTTCCTCCTCGACGGCCGCCGGACCACCGCCGGACCAGCGCTGGAGCACCGCCGCACCAACGCAGGAACCTCGCCGAACTACCACTGAAGCCTCGCCGGCACCACCACCAGAGTTTATTCACCACCGCCTAAGGCCGACGTTCAGACCCGACGCCCTGCTAAAGACCCGACTTCTCCTGAAGGCCCTACGTTCTACTCAAGATCAGATTATCAACACCCGAGCTTCCAAGTGATTTCAGGCCTAACACCCGACTTCTATCAAACAGTTACTAATTGTAAATCTGATCGCCCTGAGAGGGGATTCAGTTCTTTGTAACCGACTCAAAATCTAGTGGATTTATTTCAACTAGGCTAGGCACCGTGTTTTTCCCTTTTTAAGGTTTTCCACGAAAAAATCTTGTGTTTTCTGTGTGTGAGCTAGTTATCCGTACAACGTTAAGACGCAGAATTAAATCTCTATCGCCGCGTATACTCATGGACGCAAACAGTTTGGCGCCGTCTGTAGGAATATAGTTAAAACTTAAAAATGTGAAGAATATAGTTATAACTTAAAAATAAATTTATAATTAAAACAATAATGTGTTATGAATTTAATAACATGTTAAGTACAAGTTACTTATTAATTATTATTTACATTATTAGTTATATATTTAATAATATATATTTTTAAGATATATTAATTAAGAAAATTATATTAATATTTAGGGAGATTTATATACATACCACTTAATATTACTCTATTTACATATTTAACACATAAAACTTTAATATATATATAAATACCACCCATAATTCACGGTGCAGCGGCCCTTGCACACTTGTCATTGTAATCAGGCCATACAGCGCGTCGCTTTCAGGGGACGTCCAAGCAATAATACAAATTTTTAAAGGATTTATGTCATGATTATTCGACAAGTTTTACGCTAGCTGTCGACTACATAACGCAACCCTCCACTTTTCTCATCCAGGACTTGGGACCTGGCAATGACAGTGTTTAAATTTTAAACTTCCTTCCAACTAAAAATTCATTGGAGGATTTATATAAATAATAATAATTTTTTTTCTAATTTATATATTTAACACATAAAATTTTATTATTTCACTCAAATAATATTTTATTTTCTAAGCTAAATAAGTAATATCGCCGACATCCTCTTATATTCTTCGTTGTTTTGGGACACATGTACATATTGTTGGTTCTGCTGATGACCTTCCCCAAGAGAAATTTGATTGTGATAGCCTCTCATGCTATTCATCATCGACAAACTACACATGTCATCGATTCGAGATGTCCTTCCCTAGTGAGATCACGTCGCAACGCCCTTAACATCCACGAAATGGGATGAACATAGAAATTATTATGTGCGGAGATCGGACGGCTAGAACAGTCTAGATTTTCTGCCTTTTTGCTGGTCTTTTGCAAATACTCAGCAAAAGGACAGCATATGAATGCATATTTGCTGCTCTTTTGCTGATTATTTGCAAAATCGTAGCAAATATTCAATTAGCTAAGTATTAGATGCGTACAAATACTCAGCAAAATGACAGCAAATATGTATTCATAATTGCACTTTTGATGTCCTTTTACTGAGTATTTGCAAAAGCGAAGCAAAATGATAGTTAAAATATAACAAATTCAGACGGTTATCGCCATCTGGTCTCTGCACAGAATAATCTCTCACTCACATAGAAATTTTACAGGGTGGTAGATTAAATAAGTGATAATGTTAAAGTGTCAAATGTATAAACTAAATAGTTGCAAGCGATATTCAAGTAAATCCCAAAAAATCATTTTAATATGGTAATTTCTAACTCCCAATTAGAATTCACACATTGGAGAGATTACCATTATTAATTTGCTAGTGCTGCCATCCACCGTCAATGACCATCGTCATTTAATTTTACGTTGCATTCTTTTTACTTCAAAAAAAAAAAAAAATCTCATACATTAATTTTACATTCATCCAAAATAATTTCAAATATTACAAATATACTATATTTTTTTACATTACATTTGTTTTATTGTACATTCGTTTTTCAGAAAAATTTTCTGCTTGGATATTTTCTCTCTCTTCTTGTATAACCATTTGAGCGAAGAATCTAAGAATTTCATTTGAGACAGCCTAAATATATTTTTATCTTTGTTAGAATTTTTTTAAATAAATTTTTTCAACCTTAATTCCTGTAACATATTTTCAAAATTTTCTGAAACAAGATTTTCATCCAAACAGATTTTTTTCCAGCACAAAAACAGTCAAAATGTTATCCCAAAGGACTGAAATTCTGAGCTAGATTATAGAAACATACGCAGAAATAAAAATAAATAAAAAACAAATCCAATTCTGTATGATTTGAACCACAGATATGTATGAATAATGACATTATGACTCCATTTGCGGCAACATTCATACCGCTTCCTAAAGCAACTTCCTAGCACAAAAATATATAATTGAAAGAAACTGGCGTATGAAAAAATTACTTTAGAAAACAATACAAAAGTTGTCCCAAATGAAGCTTATAACTATTAGTAAGGATTTGTTTGGGACAGCTTTCTTACCGCTTCTTAAAGAAACTTTTTAGCATTAAAATTTTAACTTT
Source organism: Dendrobium catenatum (assembly GCF_001605985.2). Lineage (NCBI taxonomy): Eukaryota > Viridiplantae > Streptophyta > Magnoliopsida > Asparagales > Orchidaceae > Dendrobium > Dendrobium catenatum. Next base: position 362,377 of record NW_021318805.1, on the reverse strand, counting down.
TTAACTATAAAGCTGCTTTAAGAAACAGTAAGAAAGCCATCCCAAACAAAGTGGAACGGCTTTCTTATTGTTTTTTAAAGAAACAGTTAGAAAGTCATCTCAAACAAAATCTAAAAAGCTTTACTAAGAATTTTACAGAATAAGAGGACTGATAATAATGGTTCAAAGATAAAAAAATTGCTCCATAAAACCAGATACCTATATAATATATATAATGTATTTTATCCATATTTATGTCAGATGGCTCATACAACATGAAGATTTCTATGAATAATACTTTAACAGTATAAAATTCATTTTTTTATTTAGCATTACAAATGATTACAGCCCATAAAGAGACCTCTTTGAAATACAGAGATCTGCATCGACAGAAAATCTCATGCGTTGATTATACAATTTTCTTCTAAGTGATTGAAGCTGTGAACCCTCTTATGTCATGATTTAGGTTCCATTTGAGACGGTTTTTTTATTGCTTCTTAAAGTAAATTTTTAGTACAAAAATTAAATTTTTTGTACTAGAAATCTATTTAAGGAATAAGAAAGTCGTCCCAAACTAGGCCTTAGTAATAGGTAACAAAGAAATAAAATAATAATATTTTCAAGCGAAGAGTATCTCAGGCTTGTATTTATTCCTGTTTGAGGCTTGCCTCAATAGCTGTCCAAAGCTTTGGATCTTCAAAATCTTTTATGAGCAAGGAGGCTCCAGCATCTATGAGTGATTGCTCTGGATTCCTGGTAGTCACACCTACTACAGGCAGACCAGCAGCCACTCCAGATTCGATACCAGACACAGAATCCTGAAATATAATAAAATAAAGTAAATTTTAGCCTATAAAAGACCAACTCTTATAAAGTGAAGGGTTGAATGAAATACATTGTAGTTGGATCTTTTTTGAGAAAAATGATTATAATTTTAAGATGTTATAAGCATGCAACAATAATAGTTTCTCTGTTTGCAAATATGGACAACCAATCATAGATCCCTCGCACTTGTGAAATTATTCTGTGCAGACACCGAACATCATTCAGAGACCAACCAGAATGCGCCACGTCATCCCCTGCTTGGTACTCTTCGGTACTGCGGCACGGTACTCGACTTAGTACAGCTGATGTGGCGTCCACACAGAATAATCTCTCCTCATACACATGTTAGGGTTTCTTGAAACCCGGGCATATATGTTGGCAAGCTATTTAATAGATTTATTCAAAAGTTAAGGATGACACTCTCATTTATGAGATCGAAATAAAGATCTCAACAATCAAGTAAGATAGTCTCTCTGTCATTGATTATTTTAATATAATGATGATGACTTAGATTGAACTACATTACTATCAAGATTTCAAGATGAAGTTTAATGAAGGAGAGGTAATTCTTAAATAATGTGCAGGAAGAGAGAGAGTGTTTGATTTTCTTGCAGGATAATATAATGAATTTGATTAAGTTTGTGTTCAGATCTTGAGCAGAGAAAGCTTATCATCTCTAAATGAGTTATTCACACTCATGCAGATTGAAAAAGGAAGAATAATGGTAATGCTTGAAAATCCTACATTTGAAAATTTTGTCATAAGACCCACAGAACCTCAAGATAAAGGCTTTGCCGCCAATGATTCTTTCCCACCAAAAAAAAAAAAAGGAATAAAAGTTTTATCCCAAAAGTAATCTATGGTATAACTACTATAAGGCAAATAGACTCATTAAAGAAAAATGTTGGAAACTTCACGAAAAACCCTAAAGCTATAGTTCAAATAAAAAATATCACTGATAAGGATAGGCTTGTAATGCAAAATTACAAAGAGTTCAACTTAAAAGAATTCGACAAATTCAAAAACTTTCTCAACTCTCAAAAAATCATATGAATCATCCCCTCAAGCCCAAAACAGTACAAAATTTAACTCATATTTTTAATGTTTGAAATAGTTCACCTTAAACTTGAATCCAAGATCCAAGAGTCATCGATTACATCATAAACCTCATCAACATTTTTAAACCTAAAAATCTTGCTCTAGTATTCCAAGATCCAATAGTCTATAGTTCACTAGCACCTATTGTAGATCAAGAGAATATTCCAATTTCTCCTACATTTATTTTTAAAAATATATTACATATTTGTCGCCATGCAGTAAATCTCCTATCAACTAATAAAATCACGAAAGATCACAGCTGCAAGACAACTTTTTTTACTAATCATTATGTATTTTAGGGCATCAACATTAGAAAGATGATTGAGCATGCTAGAGAAAATAATAAGTCATACTTCCTCTAAGATTAAAGATAACTTGTCATGTTTTTTTATCCCCACTTTCAATACAAAAATGATTTGAGAACATCATTACATGCTAGAAAATCTGTCTTTGAAAACCCAATATTATATATATCATTCATTTTTTTATGAATGTTAACATTGAAAATTTTTATTATGAGATTTGTGAAATTGCAAAACATTATATGTTTTATTTTTTGAAAGTAATTATAGATCCTATACTCATTTTTATATTAATTTAGTATGATGTTCAGGGACTAAAAATCTTTAATATTTCAAGAGCTATAGTATTTGTCACTTTTATTAATGATTGAATTTGGATGATCTGAGTATATCTTATCAAATAAAATTTTTTTGTTAGTTTTATTCTCTTTATCTTTTTTTTGTTATGATAAGAAATCAATTTTATTACAACATCAAGATATTTTGAATAGATAATGCTCGTAATTATTTTAATTAGATTTTATCTTCTTTTCTCAAGAAATAATCACTCACCAATCCTCCTGTCTTGCACCTCTCAATAAAATGAGATGGCAAAAAGAAAAAAATTGTTATCTTTATCTTCTGGAAGTCAAGATAACTACTCTCCTAAAACCTAATTTTCAAAAGAAACTAGATAGAAGATGTCCTAACGATCATATGCAAAATTAATAGAATAACCTTGACAATAATTGGCTTCAAAAATCCCTTTAACTACCTAACAGAATTCTTCTCCACAATAATTTTCTCCAAATTTTTTGGGTGCATTTCTCATGTCTACATTCACAAATAATATCAGAGTAAGCATGATCCTAGAGCACTCAAGTTTCTTTTTAGAATATTCCTCTACTCAAAAAGGTTATAAATATTATCATCTTAATATGGAAAAATTCTTTACTTCAAAAGATATCATCTTAAATGAAAAAAAAAAAATTTCTTCAATCAGATTATCTTTAGGGGGGCATACAATTTGAAGATAAGTTTAATAAAAATCCTATATTCTATTTTCACATCCTAGCTACACAAATTCTAATTACTATAGCTCTTCTGGTTTATACAAAGAGCAATAAGCTCAATCAAAGCCTCTATCAAGCTCAAGAATAAGAACCATCATCAAGTAACAATGACCAACCCATCACCACACATTTACACTATATCCCAATACCCAATATATATCCTTTCATAAGTTCTCTACTACACATAAAATCTTCCATACGAACATCGGCTCCAATTATATTTTTATGTCACAAACCTCACTGAGAAAAAAAAAATAGAATGATTCTATAAGAAAAGAGATAAATGCCTTAAAAAATTATACTTAGGAGATTGTTGAGCTACCAAAAGGGAAAAAAATTTCTAATATGCAAATGGATTTTTTCATAACAATATAAAGAGAATGGATGAAAACCCGAAACTATACAAAACATGATTAATAATCAAAGGATATACTTAATCATATAAAATTGACTATCAATAAATATTTGCTTCTATTGCAAAAATGAAAATAATTCGCATCCTAATTTCTCTAGGTGTTAACCTGGAATAGTCCATTAATAGTATGATGTAAAAAATAATATTTTAAGTGAAGATACAAAAGAAGAAATTTACATAGATCTAACATCAGGATTTGACAACACTTTCACAAAACATTAAGTGTGTAACTTGAGAAAGGCGCCATATTAACTTAAATAATCTCCAAGACACTGGTTTGACATATTTACAAAGGTCATGAATCTCTAAGGATATAAAACAAGCAAGGAAACTATATGCTCTTCATTAAACACTCCAGTGATGGAAAGGCTTCATTCTCATTATATATACTGATGATCTAATTGTTATAGATGATAATAGAATTATTAAGAAAAAATTGCTAAGGAATTTGAAATCAAAGAATTGAGAAAATCCAAATATTTTTTGGGTATAAAAGTTGCTCAATTAAAACACAAAAAAATTCTCTAAAAAAAATGTTGTAGATAAATTATGAAAAATAAAAAAGATTGATTGTAAGCCATGTGAAACCTCAACAGAATTAAGCCAAAAACTAGACACAATGAAGAAGAAACAACATTAAATATTGGATAATATCATAAGTTAGTTGAGAAACTAATCTATCTATCACGCAACCAACCTGAAATTGCCTTTGTAGTAAGTCTCATAAGTGAATTCGTGCAAAAATCAAAAGAATCTCATCTTCAAGCAGCTTATAAAGTTCTCATGTACCTTAATCAGAATTCACAACAATTGCTCAAAGCACTTGCGAACTTCTATAATTAAAACCATTTTACAAGATATAAATACTAGATCGGTGACATTGCATTTGTCATCAACATTACTCACAATCTTGTACAACATGACCTTATCAAACATGTAAAAATTGAAAGATAATTCATAAGAGAAAAAGTAGAATGCAGATTGATTTGCAGCCCATATATTCCAATTGGAAGGCAATTTTCCAACATATTTACTAAAGGACTTTAAAACCCCACATTTAAAAATATGACAAATAAACTTGAAATGGCAGATCTATACCAATCAAATTGAGGGAGAGTGTTATCAGAATAAGAGAGGTCAGCAAGAATGCTAGAAAAGGAAAGGGAGAGACCACGAATCCATTGCTTGCAAGAAAATATCTCCCCCATAGATTCATATACAAGAAAGGAAAGAAAGGCCTTGGATTACTCCCTTGCATCAGTCGACGAGCCCAACCGGATCTAACGGTAGGAATGGAAGGGATGGATAGCAACAAGGGCCAAAATATCATCACGAGGAATTTTTACTTTTTTTTATCAATTATAATTATATATATTTCTTTTATTATCTTAGTAGTTTTATGTATAAATATCTATTGAAAGAATAAACAACCCAAACTTTTCTAGCCACTTCTTTTCTTCACATAATTATGTATAACTATGTGATTATATATTTATTTGTGTTATCAAGTGCAACAAGCATACACCTCTCTAAATGCTAAATAGCGGCATATCCAATTCATTAGTCTGATGCTAATAAGGAATGTAGGAAGGGGTTAATGCACCATCTTTATACAATATACATACATAAAAAAAATAGTTTTCATAATGTTCATAAATATAATAATTATTGTAATTCAAAACATCCTATTGTTTCTATATCTTAATTTCTTAATATGAATATCATATCATATCGTATCATATCCTCGTGTTTTATGTTGTTTTGCTTCTAAGTTTTGCTACTTATCTACGTAGAATAAAAATATACATAAAGTCACTAATGACAATAAAAGAACTAAAACATACCTCAAAAACAACTGTATGTTTAGGGGAAGCATTGAGTTCCGTAAGAGCTCTTAAATAAGGATCAGGGAATGGTTTGGCCCTTTCACACTCACATCCTAATACAATAACTTGAAAGAAGTCACTAAGTCCAAGAATGGAGATCATTAGTTCAGCGTTAAGTCTTGGAGCATTAGTCACCGCTGCACATTTCAATCCATGATCCTCGATCCATTTACATAGCTTATATAGACCATTCACAGCCTTCAATTGCTGAGGAGCAAGCCTACATTGTTCACAAATCTGTCAAATTAATATTTGAGAAAAATATCAAAAGGGTCCATGAACTATTTATATAAGGTCATTTTAATTCCTTCTATCTAATATGTTCAATAGTGTATAATCTAAAATAGTCCGTCTGTTAAATTATTTTAAATCAGATTTGAAAAGTCGGTGGGCTATTTTAGATCAGATTTGAATAATCAAAAGGTTAAATTGGAAACATTAGATAGTATAGGATTATAATGCCCCTCATAAATAGTCAATGAATCATTTTGATCTTTTTCAAAAAAAAATATTTTGTTTGAAAAATTGTTAGAGGATTGTACCTCACCTTCGAAAACTTGCCTCTTTGTCATCTAAGAATTTTGCACATTTCTCAAAGCTCCAATCTGGGAATAAGGCTTTGCCAAGATAGTCATTGTGTTTTCCACTGATATTTTCAACATAGAAGTCCTCAGTAATGGGGATTCCATTGTTGTAGCCTATCTGCAAAACAAATCTGACCTTTGTTCAGAAGTTCGGAGGCTACAAACATGTACGATTATTTGGATGCAGGAGCTTCACGAATAACTTCAAACCTCAATAAACATCTCACGGAAGGCATGGTAATGAATAGGATCTGAATCACAGAGTGTACCATCAATGTCAAATAACACAGCTTCAAGTGGAGCAAGTTCTGGCAAAGATTTTCTGTGAAAAATTTATAGTTCTTGTGTCAGTGTAGTACATAGTAGAAACAGTTTGCTTTTCATCATAAATGCGCCAAAAGGAAAATTACGCTGGTGAATTCTTAGACCCATATAATATTTGGAACTCATTGCGTTATCAATGAAGCTAATTTTTGCATTTAGAATCACAGAGTTAAGGTTTGACAGCAGCAATCTTACCAAGTTAACTTGCAAAATTTAACTTCACCAAAAAAACATTTAGAGCGCTTATTGTAACTATAACTATATAATTTTACTTAAAACCATGTCTTGGGAAATTCGTGTAACTTATTGAGCAGAGGAAATGGAAAAGAACATAAAATATAAAAGATGATCAACACACAAAAACATAAAACTTTATACAAGTGCACCCAAATGTCTTCTATGTTCTTTTGCCGCTGTTGTATATTTCAAATGATTTGATTGTGATGAATTACAGTTCTAATTCCTCTAATACAACAACATAAAAATAGTGCCCCGTTTTTACAACAAAAAAATTAATGTGGCGAAAAATGCAATAAAATTTTCAAAACACCCTTTAATGAAATAATATGTGGCATGTTTTCTTCTTAGGGCAAAAAATGAACTCTAAAACTTAACAATTAATACTTAAATGGGGGATTAGCTTCCTGCTGGCCAAAGGAGAAAATAGGTTTATCAAAATATTAAACAATGCACCAAATTTTTTGCTACAACCCTCAAATGAGGGCCAGCTATAATGTAGCTAACGATACCTACACTTTTCAAGAAACAAAATATTATTGATTAAAACATAATAAATTATAGTGATATTTATTAAGGTGGAAGGCAACATTAAGAAGCTAAGCCACAAAATTACAAAATATGAAAGGCGAGAGGGCAAGGCACTCACGATTCAAACTATGGCTTCGTTTAGGATAACATTTTTACTATGCTTTTCAAATCGCAGCAGCCACAATTTTTATTTGGTCATTATTTTTTTGTTGTTTTAAAAAAAATTACTAGAAATTTGCTTTCTACAACAACTTCAAAAGTTATTTTCTCTACAACAACTTAACAAAATAATAAAAAAGTTGTCACAAACAAAACCTAAGACATCAACTTCATAGAGTGACATTCTAAATAAAATATTTAGGATATTTTTTCATAATTTGACATATTGACATAAAAAATCGCGATATCTAAAAATAAGCATAATAAAGGATGGATTCAAGAATATAATATAATAATTTTAAAAAGAATATAGTAATAAAGCTTTCATGAAATAATAAATCACAATTCACTGAATGTGAACAAGAAAAATAAATAAGATAATAACAGGAGAAGTAACATAACATAATAAGAATTTATTAATCAAGATAGAAATCATATAAATCAAACAATCCGCTAGAAAAAAAAAACATGCGGGCAAAAGAGAAAAAGAAGATCTAGATAAAAACCCACGTAGTGGGATAAAGGCTTGATGTTGTTGTTCTTGTTGGGCAAAAGAGAAAAAGAAGATCTAGATAAAAATGAAGAGGAAGGGTAAGTGTAGTCTGCTGCTCCCTATGATGAAAGAAGAAGCAGCTCTCAAAAGTAATAGATACAACTAAAATGAGAAATAAGTTATAAATATAATTAAGTACAAGAAAAGCAAGAATTTCCCAAACGTTGCACGAAATAAGAAAACAAACAAACAAAAACTAACAATGACAGAAGACTGTAGATAACGAGAAAAAGCATATAATCCATAAACAAAACACCATTTAAATTAATCGCATACAAGGGCGGAACCCCTTGAGCTTAAGGGGGCAATTGCCCCCCTAAATTTATTATTATTATTATTATTATTATTATATGATTCTTTAGGTAATTTGTCCACTCAATCTATTTTTTAGTATTTATTACAAGGGTTTTTAGGTAATTGTCCCTCCAAAAAATTTGTGTTCTTTGGACAATTGCCCCCAGTATCATTAAACATATTATGTACATGTGTTATTGTCAGGGAACGATGAACCAAATACAAAGAGAACGATGAACTAAATACTAACAGGTCGAACCCTGTCAAGGGGTGCTGCCCCCTTGGACCCCCGATACATCTGCCAACAGTTACTTATAAGTTTGCCCCCCCCTGAAAATTATAATTGGTTCCGCCCCTGATCGCATACTAAGTTAAACAAGTAGAAAGAACAAGATAAACAATGGAATAAGCTGAAAATTTGCCTAATGTTAAACAGTGCCTTGCCAAAGAGGTTGTTGCTTGGCTAAAGGCGTTGGCCTTTCTTTATATATATAAAAAAAAAAACTTTTGGGTAAAAATTTGGTCTCAAGAATTGCTTCGCGTCAATCAAACAACAAGCGCATAAAGGTGCTAACGCCTCAATAAGCGTGGCTAGTTAGGATTGAAGATTTTAAAAGCAAAACCCTGAAAATGTGATCATAGTTTTTATCATTTCATGCATACCAGTTTCAGAACAAAAGCCCTCAGAAAAGTTAATAAAAAATTCCATGCGATAATAATCAATGTCAAATTCATGCCCTAATTGTTTTTATGAATCTTCTGCTTGTTGTGGCGCAAGTGGTATGAACACACAAAGTCAATTAAAATAAGTGTTGATAAATAATTCAAGTATTACTATTTTCGATGTATGATTCATATCATAACTGATGTCAGGAATCTTTTCTTTCGATTTATAATTAAAAGTGGGTATACATACAAATGTCAAGTAAAATAAGTGTGGATATATAATTCATTGGCCATCCCATATTGGCTTAAAGTTATAATGTTGAACAATTCTAAGGCCTCATTTGAGATGGCGTTTTTTTGTCTATTCCGTTTAGAAACGGTAAAATTATTTTTTGTTTGTTGTTTGTATGTGACGTTTTTATAGAAAAGCTTTTTAGGGAACTTCATTTTTCTATTTTGAGAATCTTTTTGATATTTGCTTCTATGTTAGAAAACTCTATTTCCTTCAAAAATGTTTCTAAAACTAAGTGCCGGATAACCAAACGAAGCCTAAATCCCTCATTCATAGTCCCTTTTGGTTATTGTCCAACATAATCAAAGAACAAACAACATTTCACTATTTCATATGTTAATTGCATCCGAACACCCTATAGGCACCTCCATGATATTCAAACTATGATTTTGACATTTGCAGGTTATCTAATACTGTACTTCGAACGCGATTAAAAACTATGAAAATATGAAGTACCATACATCATTACATTTTGCCACTTCAGCTTAAACACACTTGTAAAATTCATTTACCACGGCTGTGATTATCTACAATATTTACCTACTCCGAATAGCTGGGAAACATATAGTATAATTGAAGTTTTAGGCGAATTCAACGCGAGACCAAATGCTTCACGATATCAAAATTACAGGCTTTTAATCAAGTCTAATGAAGAAAATAGAGCCTGGAAGCACGTTTAAGCTCCTAAAAAAGCCTCCATTCTCCATCCAAAATGAATGTAATAGCAAATCAATTTACTGGTTAAGAAATTTTTAGATAAATGGGAATATTGAGGGTGGTGGGGCAAGGCGAGTAATTTAGTATATAAATGTACGACAACCTAATCAACATCTTTCATAGTACTGTTCGTTTTAGAGGAAGACACTGTCCTTGAGAGAAAATGTTCAAAGACATTCAGGCATATCTAGTGCGCAAGGTTTCCAACAAATGTAGAGTCTAGGGAGAGATTGGTATATCATTTGTACTGGAGCAGAACTGTTAGGATGGTGGTAAAATAACGAGCAAAAAATAAAGGAAGACAAGGGAACAACAAAAAGAAATTAAAAACACAAGACAAAAATTTATGTGATTCAGAGAGATTCGTCTACATACAACCGCACAGAGATCAAATACTTAATTAAAATTTAAAAGAGGTATATGAAGAGAGATTACAATTCATATAAATAAAGATAAATGTACCACTTTATATATGTAAACAACTGACAGTAAACATAACCATCGATTGTGAAGCAAGAGCTGGATAAGATTACACTTTATATGAATAAAATGAAATGTGCCACTTTATCTGTGTTACCGATTGAGAGGGAACACAACCACCTATTAAGAAGCCAAGGTCTGGATGTGAAGAATAAGGTGTAGAAAAAAAGAAGTGGCTAAGAAAGCTTGTCTTATTTATTCTTTCGAGGGGTATTGCTACACAAACTACTAGGAGAAAGAAAATGAAATAAATAATAATAATAATAACTCAAAAATAAAAATAAAAAATCCTCTTGTTGCTATTCTGCCCCTAGCTGTTGTCTGGCCATTTAATACCAACCATTTGATCCAATTGAACTTGCCAATTGATGCCGAGGGAGCACTCCAATGCCTCTTCCTTTTCTTTTTTGTCCATGAATCCATGGGAGAGATTTTTCCCCGAACACAATGACTTCACGGCCTCTTTCTTTCCTTTTTAGCATTTCTGTCGGACCCCTCTTGATCTGTTGCATTTCAACACTTCCCTTCAAACTAGATGATGTATATTTATCATTCCAAGTTTACTTAAAATAATTTTGAATGAGGGTATCTGTTAGACCTAAACAGGTCCAACCTGGACCGGTTCTGGTCTTTCCTGCCGGCCCAAGGGATGGGGGGGCCGCGCGCCCGGGGGGGGGGGGGGGGGGGGGGGGCAGCTTTATTGGGGCCTAGGGATTGAATTAAACATGGGTTAGGAGGGGGCTGTTTAGAGATTATGTAATTTTCCTTTTGCTTTAATTAGTGTAGCATGTTAGGGTTTGGGGGCATCTTGAATTTGAAATTAGATTTGGGATCTAGGGTTGGTTAGGAGGAAAAAATTGAATGAGGGGCTGTTTAGAGATTATGTAATTTTCCTTTTGCTTTAATTAGTCTAGCAATTTAGGGTTTGGGGGCATCTTGAATTTGAAATTAGATTTGGGATCTAGGATTGGTTCTTTTGGGCTTTAGGCTTGGCTAGAGATTTAGAGAGTTGTTTCTTCCTCTCGAATTGAAGAAACTTATATCGTTTGCTATTTTCCTACATCTACTAGTGGAATTTCTTCGTTTATATCAGTTTTCTTTTGTTTTTCCTAAGAAACCTGTTGTACCATTTCTATTTTACTGATAAATAATAGTTTTACTCACTGTTTTCACCAATTGTGGTTAGTTTTGCTTGCGAACTCAAGTATTTCCCTTAGGGTTACTTGCAAACTCAAGTACTTCCTATCAGTATCCTTGATGTGTTTGTTTACTTTCAGCACTCTGAAATTTATGACATGCATAATTACTTTTTTGTTTCTGCACTTTAGTTTATTAAATTGCATACACATAAATTATATTCATACATGCATATATACATTTATGTGGTCGTTTATTTTATTAAAAAAAGAAGAGCAAAGTAGGATGTATCTAGGTTGGCTTGTAAAATAAACTGAAATGAATGTACTTAGTTGCAATGTATATGCAAGGGTCAAGTGTAAATGAAAACTGTCTAGAATATAATTAGATCGAGCTGTAAAAGACTAGATAGGATTGCTTATACATGCGTATAGGACTCCAAAAGATAATCCCTTCTCTAGAGGGTGTTCGCTTTTGAAATTCTATAGTGTAAACTTGGAGCCAGAAAATAATAAAATCGTATTTAGACCTATTTCATTCATAGGTATAGAAACCCAAGCATGTTGTGATGAAGCTTAATCACCTTACTTTCTTGCAGATCCCGAATTGTATTTATATTTTCAAATAAATGAAAGATTTTATTTATTTTGCTTCATGCATCATACATGGTGTTAGTTACATTCACATATTGTATATTCTTGATTAAACTCTTTGAATTTAAAGAAAATATCATTGATTCCTTATGATAGAGTCATCATTTCCTGCATTTACAAGGCGATTGATTGTGTCTAGGATATTAGCTGGCAGCACACTCTAGGCAAGCATAAGCCCAGATCATACACCCATCAGTGTGTATTCTCTAGTTTTTAGTAAATTCAAAATCTATAATTTCTCCCAAGACAGTAAATCAATCTTTAATCTTCTAAACTCAAATTTTTTACTCAAATCTTCATACATTTAAAATATAATCCTCAGTAAAGATGAACAAAAGAGTTTAATTCCTTTGGATTAAAGCCTAATAACTTCATTATGCATCAAACTAAGAAGATAATAAAATAGTATTTCTAATCGAGGATATTATTAAGCCAAAACTTAAGATGTAATTAACCACGAGGACTTGCGCCAGTGGAAAACCGATACTCACATCAAATAAATCTTATTTGAGCCGATGTATCGAGTGGGAGAAATCTTATGATTATCAGGTCATATTATCATTATCTATCGAAATGTGTTGGCAAAAGCCACTATTCTCCATAGATAATCATATGTATGATCATATCTGCTCTTCCATTAGATTGCTTGCATAGAGTGTAAAGGTCTAAGACCGTTTCGTCCTACAGAGAAGTGTGATCATACTCTTTGCATTCTAACCCCGCAAGCAGCATCCTTTCGGAGAAAGTGTTTTCTTCTTCTTCTTTTTTTTATATAGCTCAATGATCTCCACAAGTGATTTTTTTTTTCAAGGCATTCATTTATTTTCTCTCAGCATCCTCAAATTCTTATTCCCTAGTGCCACAAATAGGGTTTGTGAAATTTTAATAGAGTTAAAGCTAATGTTTGCAGGGAAGGCTTTATGTATAGTAGAAAATCTTCGAAAGAATGTGTATTAAGTTATAGGATAAGAAGGAGAATGTGTAATAATGAGATGATTATTGTTGCCAAGTGACAGTTCCAAGTCTTAAGTTTGCTAGAGATTTTTATAGGCTTTATCCTCCTTTTATAAACTTGAACGAATTTGGTGATGATAATTTGTGTTGCTGAGATGTCAATAGGGAACATGGCAATTTCATTAAACTTATCTTCGAGTTGTTTATTCTTCCTCTGAAGATAAGTTCGAGTGAAAATTTTAATTTTCATCAAATGTGGTATATTTTTAAATGAATCATTTTTTTTTGTGGTTAAATGATAACATTTATAACCGTTTTGAATTAATGAGCATCCCAGAAAGACACACTTGAGTATTGTAGGATCAAACTTATCTCGATGCTGTCTGTGGAAGTGAACATAAGCAACACATCCAAAAATTTGAGGAAGCTTTGAGAGAAATGGTAAGTAATAAAGAATTCATCAAGATAATTTAATGAATATTCCAATCATTTTGAGGATTACAGAATTGTGAATGATTCCTTTCTCATAGCCATTTCTTGTTGTTGCTTCGACTTCGCGTGGAGTGGAGTTTTGAAAGAGCTATAAAAGGAAGTTTCTTCGCCTCCTTCGACGATGTTGTTCCTGTCCGATCTGAAGTCACAACGGGAACTTCAGCGGTAACAATCTTCCTCTCCTTTTGCCTTCTTCGGCTAAAACCCGTAAATCCGCCGAACTAACGGATTTACTAAATGCAGGATTTAAGGCAAAATGGAGAAGGAACGGGATTTAAAGTTGCATTTTTTCTGTTTGGCCGGATTTAGCCTAACTCCTGCTCAAATCCAGCATTCAAACAGTCCCTAGAGAGAACTTTTTAAATCCGTTAAAGTATGTAAATGATGAGATTTAATGAACAATAAAACTAAAATGGGATTTATAAAAACACTAGGATTTAAAATCCCAAAATATATGTTTGTACATATTTAATCTAAAATACGATACCAAACAGCCCTAACAATCATCGGAAACCACCTTCACATCCAATGTCTCTCACGAATTCATCATCGTCTACAGAAATGGCAAGCGGTGAATAAAAACTTGCAATTCAATTAGAAAAGCACAAGAAAAGCATCTAACTTTCACAACCTTACCCATTAAAAAAAAAAAATTCTCAAATAATAGCCTCTCGAAGAAAGCAAAAATAAGGAATTCAAATCGGATAAAAGAAATTTTACGTTACCTCCCTGACGAGTGATCGTTGGATGATACAGACATCTTATCGTCTTCAGGATGAATTTTTTTTCTTCTTTTTTTTAGTTCAAGAAAGATCTCGGAAGGAAGTGATGCAAATGCCCAGAAAAGAAGAACAAATTGAGTTGAGAGAGACGGACAAGGCGAGGAAACGAGAGGAGGGCCGATGAGGAGATTCGCGGAATCTACTCGGCGAATCTTCCCGGTTTCCACTGAAATAATTTTCATAGCGAAGGGACTATTACTTGTATTTTTTTATTTATGAAAAAAATATATATGTGAAAATGATGAAATTTATAGTTTTAAATTTATTTAAAATTAATTTTAATATAAAAATCAATTAATTATTTGTATATAACTATATGTTACGATTATCTAAAAATATTCAAAAAATTTAAAATCCATATTTATTAATTTTGTGCGGATATTCTACATTAATTTTTTAATTTATCTTATCAAAATACATTGTAAATAAAATTTTAATTGAATAAATCTAAAGGTTGTTGGATTTAATAAGAAAGCTTAGGAAGCATGACTCAAGTTGAAAATGCAAATCATATTATGTAAGAGTTAGATCACAACTATATTTAAGAGGAAGGGTTGATAATTATAATGTTATTTGGTTTTTTGAAAAATAAATGTAGATTAAAAGAAATACTTTATAAAAAAATTGATATAACTTACAATAAAATAAATATAATGTAAAGCTCAGTGATGTTTGTGCCTCGTGGTTGATGATAACACTGGTGGGGCCGGTAATGTTTGGGGAAGTAGCGGCTATGGTGAATGTGAGGGGAGGGTGTTGCATGAGATGTTATAGTTGAGGCGACAATGACAAATTTAATGATTTTCAAATACATCAAAATTGAATTAGACCTTAAATCTCAAATGCTTCAAAATTTTATAGTGCACTTCTTTTATTTGAAATCAAACACCAGTATTTTTAAAACATATAACATTTGTAATATTTTACACTCATTTTACTTCATACCAAAATATCCCCTAAATCTAAATGATTTAGCCAATATTTATTTCATTCAACTCAAATTTAGTTTTATTTTTATATGTATGAGAGAGAGAGAATGAGAGAGGAACAATTCTTTTTTAATACGAAAGATTTAAGATATAATGCAATAAAAAACTCCACCTTTCTACAAAATTAGTTCTTTTTATTTCTATTGTGTTTGTTTGGATAAGTTTTTTTGCTGCTTTGTTTTTCAGACTCATCTAGCTACTATTTTATTTCTATTTTTTACTATTTTTCATAAATGTTTCTAGCGATAAATTGATTTCTACAACCATAGCAGCTAAGTTATTTTCCCTATAATAATTTCTCAACAAACTTTATAAAATGGTAAAGCCATCCCGAAAAGACTCATAATTGAGCAAATTAATTGTTTATTAATGGTGTTCAAATAGCTTAACAAAGAGTAAGCAATTTTTACTTAAGGTTTTGTTTGCTTCAAATTAGTCAAATTTGAATATTTTTTGTTAAATTGAGGCCTCAATGTAAAACATGGATTTGATCATGGTGGGCTTAAAATCTTCTTTGGTTCTTAATCACTTTCATCAAATCAGTTAGGCTTCATGACCAGGCCTCAATTACGTCACCTATGACCTGGATGCCACTCATTAAGAATATTTTGTTGGAGCTCTAGGCTGTTTGGTCTCTAGCCTCTCATGAGTCAATTTTTCATAAATAAAAAATTATATTAACACAGATTTAAAAAATATTATTTTTTAAAGATTATTCAAATATAAAATTTTTATATGCAATATTAATTTCAAAATAATTTTAATACTTTTTTAATTCATTGTAATTCAATTTGTTTAAGGATAGATTGATATAAGTTTTTTTATTAGTTTATTGTATGAAATATGAAATTTATTTTGTTTTAAATCACTAAAATTGTGTCATGCTTAGCTCACTAAGAGATTGAACTAAAAAAATACGTAATTTTTTGCTTTTTTTAATAAAATTAGTTAGTTTTTTAATTCTTTCAATAGTTGACAAAAATAGTCTCAGTTCATTCGTATTCTGCTTGTCGGCATCCTTATGGATCTATAAGCTAATTTTATAATATATTATAGTTAGTCAAGGCTGGATGGAGATAGTGGGAGGTAAGCCAAATTTTCATTGGTGCAATTCAAATATTTTTGTTACTTTTGAATGGTTTAGAGGTTTTTTTTTTTTTGGGGAAAGTAGAGGTTGTTTGTTTGGTGTGGTTATAAGTGTATTGTATTTTTTTTTTTTATGTTCAAAACTTAGGTTTTGTTTGGGGCGGCGTTCTTATTGCTTCTTAAAGCAGCTTTTTAGTATAAAAATTAATTTTTTCCTACTAGAAATCTGCTTTAAAAAGCAGTAAGAAAGCCCCAAACGAAGCCTTAACCTTTTGGAATGTTTGTGTGAGAGAAAAGCAAATTCAAGATATTTTTTGAGAAATTTTTGAATGCATCATCAGTTTCTTTTTTAAATAAATTGAAATACGTTTGATTTGAACGAATTCTAAATACATGATACCACACGGCCTCATCTCAGGACCTCCTAGCATCCCATTCACATTAACGTCATAACAACTCAGCCTAAACTCTTAATTATCAAGATATTGTCTGCTTTGACCTAGAGGTCTCTCAATTTTATCATGTTGGCGTAACTTCCTAGGAGGCCGTCCATCCCAAGATTTATCCGGTATGAGCATACTTAACTGCGGTGTTTCTTAATGAAATTCTAACAATTACACTAAAAGACACATTGATGTTTAAGAGTTTAGCTTCTTTTATTTAAGGAATTTCACACTAACGGTAACGGCCATATGACTTCCCGGCATCCCAAGCGACAACCGTTTGGCATCTCGTATGATAACCTCCCATTATCCCGCCTCATACCACCTCGCCGCTTAGGCCACCTCCCTGTGCTAGCGACCCCGCCTCCATCCCCTCTAGCATCAATGCTAATTGTACCATCTCTTCTACTCCTTCATGTATACTAAATGCTTTAAAAATTTATATTATTAAACAACTTAAACATTAAAAAATAAGTTCATTTTATTTTCAACCAAACATTAAGGAAATCATTTCATTCATT
Organism: Dendrobium catenatum; assembly: GCF_001605985.2. Classification (NCBI taxonomy): domain Eukaryota; kingdom Viridiplantae; phylum Streptophyta; class Magnoliopsida; order Asparagales; family Orchidaceae; genus Dendrobium; species Dendrobium catenatum. The sequence continues at coordinate 344,926 of NW_021318805.1, read as the reverse complement.
TGTGCTAAAAACAATCAAATAATTCTAAATATTAGAAAGTTTCCATTATATTTGAAATAGATCCGAGTTCTAAGTAGGAAATAGTTACAATCAAACAACCACTTCTCGCAGTTTCCTCCCTTCTTCTGACTTCTTATTAATGAAATTCAATAAGGCATATTTGTCATATGAAGAAAGGTACAGATTATGACTTAGTAAGTGCTTCTGCCTAACTATTGGGTCCATTCTAACATAAAGTTTGCATGCGTATACTTACTGAATTTTCTACTGTTTATTGGTAAGAGAGCACTAAAATCATTCTCTGATATCTTCAAAGCCTTTTTTAAGAATCAAGAGCACAATTGAATTTGGCTTCCTTGCTTCTGTGTGGGGTAGTTATCCAAAACGAAGAAGAGCATAGCTCACAAAGTATACTTAGAAGAGGATTGGATGCTTAAGGATTCGTTTGGGACGGCTTTCTTACTGTTTCTTGAAGCAGCTTTATAGTAAAAAAATAATAATTTTTATACTAAAAAACTGTTTTAAGAAACAGTAAGATAGTCGTCCCAAACAAAACCTAAATAATTTGTAAACTAACTTGAATGATATATAAAATTTTAATGTCTTAAGCACTTTGATAGGTTTGGAAGGTTAAAGAAACAAGGGTGACATTGCCAAACAAAGTGGTCTGAGAATCTAGAAAGTGATTAGCAAAGTAATGATTCCCTAATGAATCTGATTTTAAAGTCCAAAAAGTGATTAATCAACTGCATTAGAAGCCTAACAACCTCAAGAATAGTGGCAGTTCAATAAAGAAACTCCTTTTTAAAAAATTTCCAATATTTTAATGTAAGTAAAATCCTAAAGATCTTTTATTCCCATTGAAAGAAGCTAAATCAAAGAAGCTTTCTAGTTTCTTCTCTATAAATACCTCAATCATTCCATTGCTCTCCACACATCAGCAACTATATAGCAAGCAATTTCACTCAAACGCCAATCTATTGACTTATGGCTCTTTCTTTGAAAGTCGTCTCTCTCCTTTGCATGTCTCTTCTTCAATTCCAATCTCCGGCGATCGCCGCGACATCATTCATCAAATCTAGAGCTGCTTATTATCCTAATTCTGAACAAAATGGCACTGCAGGTTTGTTACTTTGCAACATCAAGCTTAGTTTGATAGATCTCGATGTGATTTTTTTAAATTATTGAAAACTTTCTATGATTTGTATTGTTTTTTATCAGACTGACTCGTTCCTTATGAATGATTCCCTCTTTTTTTAAATGGCTCCATCTTCGTAAATATAACTATAAATATATTAAATTTCAATCATTCATAAATTTAGAAGAATTAATCATCAAATCATGTATATGAAATCTCTATCTTATGTGATCTTAATGTGATTTCTCCATTGTTCATTGAATTGGTGATGATATTTGCAGATGGCGCATGTGGGTATCGTTTGTATGGAGCGACTCTCAATGGTGGTGATGTTTCAGCTGCTTCTGATCTCTATCGCAATGGTGTTGGTTGTGGTGCATGTTACCAGGTAATTGGATATATTAGCTTGCATTTAAAAAAAAAAATTAATGTTACATGCAGTGAATATCAAATTAACATTAAAATCTTACAACATTATAACATATGCCATGCATTCTATTTTGAGAACATATTAGTTTCTAAGGTTTTGTATGTTTGCTTAATTTGTTAGGTGAGGTGCACGAACATCAACTATTGCTCAGATAATGGTGTGACCATTGTGATAACGGACTTGGGTTCGAGCGGTGGCACCGATTTCATATTAAGCCAACATGCTTTTGCAAGGATGGGGCAGACCGTCGACACCGGCAAATCTCTGCTTGATCTTGGTTGGGTTGATATTGAGTATGCCAGGTTAGTTTAAATAGTTTTAGATTTCAAGTATATGGGTAAAATTTTAGAGCAAATATTAAACAATACATATTGACATAATTACTCAGAGAGATTTGCTTAAAATAGTCTCTTCAAGCAACATTAAACATAAATAAACGAACAACGAGAATTCATAAAGATGGGCAAAAAAAGTTTGAATTGGGCTACTGATGTTGATTATGATGAGGATGATAGATAAATTGTGCTCATTCTCTTATTCAGCAAGTAATTTTCCATAATAATGAGGAGACTAAAAACAAAGTTTAAACTATATAAAGATAAAGAAACAAATGTCTACTTGCAATCGGATAACATTGGTAAATCACTTATATGCTATAAAATTTGTGCATTTTGTAGAGTTTCTTGCAGCTACCCAAATAAGAACATAACCATCAAGATTGATGAGAGTAGTATCTACCCCGATTACTTGGCCTTTGTCATAGAATATCAACAAGGAATCAAGGACATCATAGCAGTTCAGTTATGCGAGGTAGAATTCTCTCATTTTTTCATATTTTTTAAGGAACTCATGATCATTATGATTAAGATTGTATGAAATATTTTCTAAAAAAGTTAATTAAATTTTGTGATTGATGCAGACTGTGAGTTTAACATGTAAGCTATTAGATCGAAGCCGTGGCACAGTATGGGCTGTTGTCTCTCCTCCTAGTGGCCCTCTATCTGTAAGGATGCTTTTGAGCAGTAACGATGACAATGATGATGAGAGTTGGGCGACGCCTATCAATGATATTCCAGTGAATTGGACACCTGGAACTAGCTATGATTCTGGGATGCAAATAAATTAAAAGTTGGTTGAGATGTTTTCTGAATGTTGATCGATTGTATCAACATAGATTTTATCTACTAATAATTGCTTGATTTATATTATTTGTTAGTTGATGTTTGTGTTGCTGAAAAGTTTTGTTATTTGTTTTCTGAGAAGTTAGATGTTTAATTGGAAGTTTGAAATAATATTTTAGTTCAGCATCAAATTCTATTGACTATATTTGTGATGTATTTTGTTGTTTTATATTATGTTGTGACAAGTTGCACTGTAGAGAGTAAGAAGTATGATGGTTTGGAAAAATCAGTTTAATATATATGTAAATTTTATAGCTTTTTAAGAGCCCTCGCAATTGGAAAAAATAAATGAGACAATCATAAATTGGTTGGATGATCTAGGCTTTGTTTGGGATGGTTTTCTCATTGCTTCCTGAAGCAGTTTTTTAGTACAAAAATTAAAAATTTTGTACTAGAAAACTATTTTAAGTAGTAAGAAAGCCGTCCCAAACGAAGCCCAAGAGGCCAAGATAGATATTACTTTGAACTTTAGATAAAACTATTTTATTATCATAATTGATCATTGTTTCATAAATCATAATGGGAGCATGTTTATGATGATGTGATGATGTTTTGAAATGTTTGGTTAGCTAGGCAAATAGTTGGATGGCTTGAGCTCGTGTTGACAAGCCCTACGATTATGAGATGTCGAAATTACGACCATTATGACATGAGTTAGCTTACCGTAGGAAGAGCAACTTTGGTGTAGGCTAGGTCGGGCTGACCTAACCAATGCAAATTAATTGAACCATCATATGAGCTCATATGATACATAGTGAAAGTTGAAATGGACACTTATGCCATTAGCTGACCCACCACATAGATCTTATAATGGTGGAGGTCCATTTGATCTTGCTCTTAGACCATTGCGACAGTTACTCTACCCATTATAAAAAAAGCTATGGTTTTAGAGGTTGACAACAACATGATCCATTCCCACCATAAAAATGCTAATATATGTACATAACATGATGAGATAATAACATAAAGTTCTTTATGTTACATCGCATTATCATATGCCATAATGATTACATGGTTCTATGATTGGCAACTAGAGGTGCAAATGAGCTCAATTTGAGCGAGCTTGTTGTATTTTTGTGTTCTGCTCATGTTTGAAATTGTTTGTGAATATTAACTTCAGAAAATAATCCAAAGACTTTTTGTGTGTGGACAATTCAACCCCATAGCATCCAGAGCTTTTTACATGGTTCTATGATTGGTAACTAGAGGTTTTTTTGCAGACCGAGGAACACCGGCAATAACGACCAACGGTATTTGCGCCGGAATCTTCTGGCGGTTTATCTGCGGTTTTTGCTCCAGTAATTTCCGATAGTCTTAGCCGCCAGAAAAAATATTGCCATAAATTTATCGCCAGTTTCCATTTCCTATGCGGTTTATTCCGGCAGTTTTTAAACCGCTGGAAAATTGAGGTTAATAGCCGGAAATCACCGCCGGTATTGGACGATTTTCCTGTAGTGATCACGCTGCTCTAATTTAGTCCATCGATTATACAAAATTAACAAAACTGATACAAAATGATCTCTCATGTTGGAATTGTGATATAAAATTGATCTAAATTTAGTCTCTCGATTATATAAAATTGATCCTAGTTTAGTCATAAGAGGACCATTTTGGATCAATTTTATGTAATCGATACACTAAATTAGAGCAGTGTTGTACTTTGAGATTAAATTGACCACACACGAATAATTATAAAAAAAAAAAAAATGCTCAATATTATCTCTGAACGATCGAAATGAAGACAAACTTCTTATTAGTCGAAACAAGTTGTTCAAGAACAAGGGTCTGTTTTAACAAACTATGATATGAGCTTATGAGGGGTTCATCAACAGAATTGGTGACATGTGAGGAGAAATGGACTTTACGACGACAGTTTACTAGCAAAGGCAACTACTTAACCGATTAAATGTGAGGATAAAAGAAGGCTCGATGCGGATAATATCTTATGATAGATGATGTGCAAATAGTAGGGGTGTCATTTTTTGACACGACTCAAAATTCGACTTGGACCCAACATGTAAAAATGCAGGTTCTAGTCGACTCGGTTAGCAATGGGATGGGTTCGGATTTTGACCCGTTTGAAAAACGGGTCGGGTTCGGGTTGACCCAGAAACCCGAAATCAACCAAAGTTGACCCGAGTCTGGATCCGTTAGCCCAACCTAGCCGCCCTAGCCTACTTACCGCTTCTGAAATTTGGGCTCAACCGCTCAGTGCCGCAATTCAGCAGTCTGTAGTCACACGTCATGGCGTCACACTAGCACACACCCACCTCTGCAGTCCGCACGCGCCCAAGTCCTAACGGGCCGTCGGACCCAACCCGCAACGCCCATCGTGCTAGCACGCGCCCACCTCGACCTGGCCACCTTCAGGTCCACATGGAGTCGCGGGCCGCATCCATGTGGCACGAGGGCACACCCGCACGTCATTTCCGAATTTGATTCTAACCGGCCCCATTGATCAAAATTGACACCCCTAACAAAAAGCTTAATGAGGAAGGCATATTGTGACCAATATATATGAAGAAAGGTTCTAATATAGTAATCCTTATATCGTAATAAGGTTGGAATTAGTTTACATTAAATTTATTTGCAATATATTTTTATAAATAATCAGTATATACAAGAGATTTCATGTATATTTAAAAAAAGAAGTAAATATCTGAAATATTTTTACTACAGGGGATTTACATATATATTAATTTATATCATGTTATTTACATATCTAATATTCAAAATTTTAATATTTCATATCTATCACATATAAATAATTTTAATATCAAATATGACATTTTTATATTTCATTTTTTTCACTCATAATATCCTATAAATTTTAAAATTTTATTCATTACACCTATTTTTAATTTATAGGTTGTAGACATGAAATATAAAGATTTTAAAAATAGATATTAAATAATAAATAGTAAGATTTAAAGCGGGGTGTATGTAAATATCTCTTTTACTATTTATACTAATAGACAAATAAATCAAATTTCTGATGCAGTTTAGGTAGCCCTCTACATCTCCGCGAAGAGCAGCTCCACCGTCGTCGGCGCGACATTCAAGACGGTTCCCGCGCCGTCCTCACTCCTCAGTCCCACCACCTCTCACTCGTTATAGTATTGAGTATTGACGTTTACTGTTCCTTCTCGGTCTCCGGCCATGGTGGCCACCGTCCCCTGGCATCAACCACACTTCCTCCCAACTAAACCCTATCTTTCACATCACCGCTCCATTAACTCCCCCATACTTCGACCTTCACCGTCCACGGTTCGAGCTTTCAGCCGCAGTGATTTCGAAGGCTTTGCGCGACGATTGTCCTCCGGAGAGGCTCTGCGTGACGCGTGGCGAAGCGCGAATGAAGGCATCGAACAACTCACGTTCGAAGTGCGGTTAGCGGCCGAGCGCTTGGATCGCCGTTACGCCGTCTCTAATCGCATCGGATCGGCCGCTCGCGCCGCTGTGGATAGGGCAAGAGAAATCGATCATGAGTTGGGTATAGGACGCCGGTGGCGCTCCTTTTCCATGGATTTCTCCAGGAACTTGCCTAGGGTTTGAATTCTTACATCCACCTTTCCAGCTGCTCAGTTGTGAATCTGGCTTGATATTGAACTAAATTTCATTTTATTCTCTGGCTAATTTTTGCAGTATAGAAAGGAGTTGAGCGGGTTTCTTGGAACGCCAATTGGTAGAGGATCTATGGTTTGCTCTATTTTCTTGTTTCTTTACTGTTTTATAATTTTTGTATTTCTGCTGTATAAGGATGAGAGTAAATGTATGTGCACGAACCACTAATTTTATCTAACTGGAAGCCGGCTCCGAAGTTTGGATTGAGTATTGTTAGAAAAACTAGAATTATAATACTTTTTTATTGAATTGTATAATATGTTGATACAAGCATGTCAATGCATAGTAGAGTAATAAAGGAAAATGTAGAAAATAAAAATATCCTTAATCATAATAATGATGTATTATAATAATAATCTTTCTACTATAAGGTAATAAATAATTCCTATAACTCTAAGAAGTATCATGTTCTCTATTTCACTGTTTGCCAGATAGTTCCAAGTGGCATAAGTGCGTGCTATCTTGGCCTTTTTGCCACTTGGATTTTACTTATTTTCTTATACTCATGCATTCAGTATACATACTTAGCCCTTTCCTCCTTGTATTCTCTAAAATTTTCTAACTTACATCTCTTCTGGATGAGGATGAGAATGAATGTTTTCCCCAAGAATCACTAACTTTAACTCAACTGAAACCTTTGAACTATGGTTTTAGTATTGGGACTTATTTTTTTTGCTTTGTTTTACTCATATTTTTGATGGAGATATGATATAATGCATTCAATCATGTTTTTAATTCTTGAATTAGTTACATGTAATATATATGTAAGTATGTTTGTAATTGTTAGATGATCTATGTTATAAGGGTGATGAAAATGATAAAAAAAATTGCTACGTTCTAAAACATTCGGGGAATTATAAAGCTTTTTATGGCCCAATTTTACACGAAGATTCAACACACACAAATAACAAAGAAGAATGCAAGAGAGTAAGAGACACAAATGTTTTTAGGAGACAAGCCCAGAAAGTGAACAAATCATAGGTTGTAGCCCAATTGAAATGATTGGCTATGTACTTGAAGTTACAAAAAATTGCTTTTTCCCACAATTGGAAAAGATAGAATTACATAGTTGGGCACACTTGCTTTGTCTCTTGTAGTTGTAATAGATATTATGTGAGAAGTGGTGGAGGGATAGTGGTGACAATTGGATGATTTCGGTCGGATAATGGTTGTTGGACTACTATTGTCGGAAGTTGCCTATCGGGTGATGGTGATTGGATGTCAACAGTTGGATGATGGCAATCCAACAATGACATTGAGACTATGACAGTCCAATGATGCAAAAGAGACCATAATAGCAGGAAAGCAATGGTTAGAATACAATGGTAGTTGTATAACAACAGTGATCGTCGGTGTTGAATGTCAGGTCGATGTCAAGAGCTATTTAGATCTCCATCGTCTCTTCGATGTCAATTTTTGGCTCTTTTTATGAGGAGAATTTGGGGTATATTTATAGTAATTCCTATTTTGGGAGTGCATTGGTTTGATAAATTTAATCAAATTTTTCACAGCACTATTGGACGGGTAATATTAAATCATTTTATCACACTAACCTCAAAATTGCATGGTATTGGGCATGTTGGATTCGTTTCTTTGAGTTGCTCAATTTGAATATAATAATGCAAGATTTTGAGATCATTTTGTCCTTAAAGTTTTCAAATATGCTTTAATTGCTTGATTTGGGTTCATTCCTACTCAAATCAGATAACTTAAATATTCAAATATGCTGTAATTGCTTGATTTGGGTTCATTCATACTCAAATCTGATAACTTTTTATGTTGTTGGATTCATCATGTGAACAAATGTTCACTTTCAACTATAAGTTTGCTAAAATCAGAGTTTTTATGATTTTGCAATTAATTTTTTTAAATATAAGATAATGCATTGGGATTCATGCCGATAAAATGAATATATTTGAGATCTATCAAATTTAATGCTTTATTCTTGAGTAAGAAATAAAAATAAATGAAGTTATATGAAGTGGGAATATGTATTGCATTCTAATAGATCTGAAATAGCTTATGATGATAATTTTGGAGTTGATAACGAGGAAAATTAGGATAGAAGCAATTGGAGGAAACAACATCGAGGAAGGGGCATGACATTGGATTTAAGGTAGATAGTATGCAAAACCATCATTAAAGATTTTGGTGATTGCTGCACAGGCATAGGTGATGAGACCAAAAGCATATAGTGGAAGCAGGTGCATAAGTTGTCTTAAGGATAGGGTATATGCTGATGGAGGGAAATTTGAGAATATGATTTTTTCCTATTAAATGATAGCCTGATAGGAGCTCTTACCTATTGAATAAATTAGTTAAATGAGTAAATTGATAGGAAGTACTTGTAGATCGCAAGTATTTCCTATCAATCTTCTAAAAACAACGAGAATTCTTCACAAAAAATCCGCACAAAATCACAAAAACAGTAGAAAATTTGTATAACTTGATGACAACGAAACGAAAAATAGCAAGATACACTCGATCCTCTATTTGAGAGGAGGATCGATCTCTTCCAAATCTCTAGACGCCGCTAGAGCCCAAAGGAAACCTAAATCTAAGAGATCTCAATTTTCAGCCAAATTCAAGATGCCCTAACCCTAGGAAAACAAAGTATTTAATGCATACAAATCAAGAGGAAATCCCTAAACAGTCCCTACATTCAAAGTTTCCTCTCAAAACCCAAAAAAAATTCTTCCTACAAGGCTCCGCTTAGGCATGCGGACCGGCTAGACCGGTCCAGTGGACCGGTCTAACATAGATTGATATGAATTCCTATTTAAATATTGTTGATTCTAAATTTAATGTCATGTAGTAATTTCATATTAAATGACTAGTTAATGGTTAAACAAATAGATTTTGGTTTAAACTTAAATTCATTGTCCCGTATATGAAAACCTAAGATATACCAAGTCTTTATGTGGGAAGGCATTATGAATCCTAAGAAAAGTTTCTCTCTCCAATTTTAATATGTCCTATAATTTATTGTGAATTTATTACTAAGTCATTCTCTTGCAAAGAGTTTATGTCGTTCAAGATTATGCTCGTAGAAGATAATTGGTGGTGGTAAAGTAGTTGATGGAGTCTACTACTTGATGCTAGGTGTTCTTTATACCTCCTTTACGCTATCACCCCTTTTTCATTGCATTGTTTACTGAAGCATTCCATTCTCAACTATCTTTCGGATTGTCTGTGTTTCTTCATATGTGCTCAAATTTATTTATCAGATTTGTGACTTGGGTAAACACCAGTGTGTGTCATTTTTATCTTCTACCACTAGTCTTCGTTTAAGGTCCTAGTCATGTCATTACTCATTTGGTCTGCTATCTTGTCACATTCATTGATGATATTTCACGAGTTGGGTTTATTAATCCCAATATCATTTAGCAGTCCTTCATGTTTGTCAAAAAGTTTCATCAAGAAATAAATGTTCTATTTTTTTCACCCTAATCAAATTCTTACTCTCGGATAATAATTTAGAATTCATGTTTTTATAGTTTCACACCTTCTACTATGTGTATTATTTATTGAACTTCTTATCCTTATACATTAGAATGATGTTGCTAAAGGTAAAAACCGCCAAATCCTTGACGTTGCTAGGGCTTTAATGTTTCATTTGAATTCTACTTGCGCAGCCAAGGGCCTCGACCACATGCTATCTCAACAATTATATCCCTTCTCTTCTCAATCACTTCTCACCCCTCTACACTCTTTATACCAGTCAAGTTGTCTTTTGCTTTATAATGTGTATTTTTGTTGTACCCATTTTGCTCATAAGTTTTGCTCGCAACTCGCAGGACAGAATCTCTCCCCATATTATTGATATTTCTTACTTGGGTTGTCTTATACATAGAAAGGTTATCACTGTTATGATCCCCTTAAAATGATGTCTATATACTTCTGTCAATGTAAACTTTTATGAGACCACAATTTTCCTTATTTTTGACCTTCCGCCCTGAGCCATCCTCACCAAGGGCTCCTTTTCCTTATAAAAACTCATCAAGCTACATCTATACTTCTACAAACATACTCTCGATGATTGCAGCCTCCATCTACGGTAACACCCCCAATCATGTTGTTAGATTCAATTAAGCATCCACGAAGTAATGAGCCATATGACCTACATTTACCAATTGTCCTTCAGAAAGGTAAAATGCAATGTACTTCTTATCTCATTTTCTCTTATATATTATTTAATCATTTATCAAATTTGTTTCTTGCCTTTGCATTTTATATGTATATATTTCAAGAATATATCAATATGAGTTATAATATCCTTTATGGATGCTGAAATGGAAGTTCTTCTAGGTCATTATACCTGGATTTAAGTTGTCGTCCCTTTCCTTGAGGTTAAATCAATTGTTCGTCATTGGGTGTTAAATGCCAAGTTTTAGTTTTTAATGACTTTATAATGCTACAAAGCTCAATTAGTTGCTAAAGGATTCACCTTGGTCTATAAGATAGACTGTTTTGACACCTCCCCAGTTGCAGTGCTTGACTCCCTCAAAATTCTTTTATTTGTGACCATCAATCAAGGTTGAACTGTTATAAATGGATGTGAGCAATGTTTTCTTTTATGGTGACTTGCAAGAGGAAGCTTATATGGTGCCTAGCAACCTCTAGTGAAGTTGTTTGGAAGGGGAACCACATATGTTTACTTAGGAAGGCTATCTATGGACTTCAACAAAGTTTACAAGCTTGGTTTGACAAACTTTGTAAAATCTTGGTTGAGATTGGCTGCACAATAGCCTTAGAAATCATTCTATCTTTGTTAAGCGTGCACCTTTAGACTTAGTCATACTAGTTGTTTCTATTGGCAAGATCTTGCTCATTGGAAGTGATCATATTTACATATTTGAGATAAAATTGTACTTTCAATTGTGCTTTATCAATAAAGATTCGTGATAGACCCAAATATTTTTTAGGGAAATTGAATTTAATTATAGTTAAAATGAAGTGTCACCTCCTTTTTCTTATTTATTTAACATGGAAGGCATAATATATATATATGTGCTCAAGCTTGAGGGAGAGTGTTGGCGTATTAGGTAGGTCCCTTTATTGAAAAATGATTATAGTAGGAAGATGTGATTATGTATCATCATAATTAAGTAGGGATATTATTCTCTTTTATTTTGATTATCATTTGCCCTCCTAAAAGCCGTATATAAGCTTAACAATTTTTTTTTTATCAATGACGTAGAAATCTTGGTTCCTCTTTATGTAGGATGAAAATGAATCTTCTGAGATGCATTTTTAAGAATTAAAATTTGAAATTTTGTGAATTCTGATCTTGGGTTGTAGGTAAAGGATCTGCCAAAGATTAAAGGCTTGCTCAAGAGGATAATTGTAGAGGTGACATCGATGATTTTAATTGAAGGAGTGGCCTTTGAAGTTGCCTTTAGTGACAAAGAATGACTGCGAGATTGAATTATGAGAATGTAGAAGGCAACGACAACTATAGTGGTTGCATTTTTTGTGTTGGTGGAGATGGTTAGGATGCAAACAAGTGAAAGTTGCAGGTCCATGTGTGGGTTGGTCATGAACTGTTGTGTAATTATGGGTTAGAGAATTTTGAGAGGTAGCTTTGATTCTCATCGAATAAAAGGATTCACAACTATTGAATAAAGTTGTTGAATGTTGAGTAAAGTTTCGTTTGGGTCGGCTTTCTTCTTGCTTCTTAAAATAACTTTTTAGTACAAAAATTAAAATTTTTGTACTAAAAAGCTGCTTTAAGAAGCAAGAAAAAAGTCATCCCAAATGAAGCCTAAATGTCTTTCTCTTTAGATGTTGATAGGATTTATAGGATTTTGTGCTTAATATTGCATGTAACCTTCACCAATTCAATACAACTTGATTAATATATGTACAATATAGGCTTCAATTGCCATTTTTTTGGCTATGTTTGATTGTTACTCTTATTTCACAGTATGATGATGCTTTTCTATATTTTTTTAATTTACAGGTAGCCTTCTTCTTGTGGTTTGCTTTATCCGGGTGGTGGTTCAGATTTTTCGTTATAGCTACTTGGGTTCTGCCGTTCGCTGCTCTTCTTATTAGAATATTTGCCAATAGCTTTGCTATAAAGGTTAGCTATACTTACCGTAATCATGTTATGAACTTGTTTGTATTTTTTGATGAAGTTGCTGAGATTTTCTAATATGAGTAAGCTGAATGGTTATCTAGATCAAAAGCATATGGTTGCCAGTTTTTCACCTTTAACCATATAAAAGTATTTGATTTGTATGTAAATAAGAGATGTCAAAACGTATTATTCAGGTCATCATTAGTGACTTTATGTAAATATTTCATAATTAAATAAGTGCAGTCACCAAATCTGGCTCCGTTATTAATTTTACTAGTATTGACGAAGATCGTTCTTGTTTTGTATTTCTTATACACATTTAAAAATACCACGAAAATAAAATTCTTTTTGAAAAATTATTATTTTTCTTATAGATTGGATCAGAGCCCCTCTCTCTCTCTAACTATATATATAATTAGTTAGTTTATGACCAACCCACAAAATTATATAATTTTATCTTGGGAAATTTACATACATATCACTATATTAGTATAACTTTACATATCTAACACCACAAATATTAATATTACACTTATACCACCAAAATTCTTATTTTACCTCATTTCTGCCACTCTGGCTACCGCATACTTCACGGCGTATTTCCCCCCGCCGAAATCCCCTTGGCACGCAACTTCTCGCGAGCTATGTTTGTCTTCATGAACTCCTTTTCGCGGACATTTGCTCGCAAATTCCTTCGGGGGTGCTGCCTTCCAGAGAGGTAACGACTCCATGCTCTTCTTTGAAATCTGAAAGTATACCAACTATGTAAAAGCAGTGAAAGTATAGCAACTATTTATTGCTATTTCTACTGCGAGCACACAAGGAGAGCTACAACAGAACTCACCTAGTTACGTCAGCAACCTCATGTATACAAAAAAAAAACCAAAAAGACCTAGAGGAAAATGCACTCGGGAAACACAACTGCAACCTCATGTATACAAAAAAAAATCAAAAAGACCTCCAAAGCCAACTAACAATGCTCCCGGCCACCGCCTATGTCCTTCGAAGCCAACAAACAATGTCCAGCCATCGCGGTCCTCCAAAGTCAATGAACAATGTCCAGCTGCGAGCCCCAACTTCCTCAATATGCGTGCCAAACAAGGGGGAAGAAGACATCATGAGGATCATGATAACAGAGTGGTAGAAATGAGGTAAAATAGGAATTTGAGTAGTACAAGTGTAATATTAATATTTCATATGTTAGATATGTAAAATGATAGTAATATAGCGGTATGTATGTAAATCCAACCAAAAATTTCCTTAAATCCAACCAAAAATTGAATTGTTATTTCAAAAAAGAAGATAATTAATGATAAATGATTTGGTGTACAGGGTGCTTGCCCAGCTTGTAAAAGACAGTTTGTGGGATACCGCAACCAAGTTATTCGTTGTGCGGGCTGCAGAAACATAGTGTGGCAACCAGGGAGTGATTTTTCAAGCAGCAGAAACAATACTTCTTCCTCTAAGCCTTATGAGGCCGACATAATCGATATTGAGATCGAGGAGAAATGAGGTAATGCTTATTTTAATTTGTGAATAATGAAGCCCTTTCCTTTTTGTGTGCTTACTGTTTCTCAAAAGATCATCAAAATCACTTGAACGTGAAGAATTATTTGCTCAACATAACAATTTTCACCACAAAATTTGATCTTGCAACATCTTTTGTATGGTTGTTTCATGGCGTTGTGTTGTAGGCAAAGGAGATGTAAATTTGAAGAACTTTTTTTTTAGTCTGAATCAGAATTTATTTTGAAATAAGCACATTACAAATATCTTATATGTTAGTCATCTCAAAGCAAATCCACAAGAAGCAAAGTATTGGTTAGGATGTTTTTGGTTTTTTTTTTTTCAGATTTAAAATCATAACAAAGATTCTGTGTGGTGAGTTGCAGGTGCTTGTGGCTGCATTAAACCTGTAAGTAATGAAGACTCTGTTCATCTCAAATGCTTCATTTGCTTTATTATTGATCGTGAACTTGCACTCTTTGGACATTTAGTCCAATTAAGGCAAACTTAGACTTGGTTTGGGATAGTTTTTTTATTGCTTTCTAAAATAGCTTTCTAGTACAAAAATTTCTTGCATTAAAAAATTTTATACTATAAAGCCGTTTTAGGAAGCAGTGTGAAAGTTGTCCCAAACGAAGCCTTATACGCATATAACACATGCAAAACTCGAATTCAAGATCTTTTGGTTGATAGTCAAAACTCCCAATTAATAGGCCACGGTGGACTGTGAAACCTCGTGGTTCTCCGTTTAATTCATTCCAAACGTATTTTCTATGAGAAAAATAGCATCCACAAGCTTGTAATAGAGCTTTCGATTAATAGGTTCAAAAAGCTTTTTTAGCTTTGCAAAGAGATAATAATTATTATAACCATCAGCCTTGGGCAAATATTTGAGCTGCTTTTTATAAAATTTCATTTTCTATTCATTTGTATTATCGTACGTAACTTTTAATTTATTACTCTATGGATATTCAAATCGCCTGAATTCATTTTTTCTCTATTTTTTTAAGTAATCATTTGCTCTCAAAATATTTTTATATAAAAGGATTTTGAGGTAGCTTTCTTCCTTTACTCTTTTAGACTGTAATAGTAATTTTGTTTGTTTATTATTTTTCTTCTGTTTTAAGAAATTTTCGTCCAGGAAATCATTTTTTACACCATTTAAAAATATATATATATATATATATTTTTGCAATAATTTTACAAGCATTTTTTCAAAAAGACGCAGCCGTTGTAAATAGACCCATAATAATTATTTTTCACATCCCTATGTTAATATATATATGAACTAATTGCAATTTAATATTTTGAAATATAAAATATTATCTTATCTGATAGTACTCTTTAAGGTGCTTCTGCATTTTATTCATGTAGCCTGAATAGTTTAAGTAATAATTATGTATCCTCGATTTTCTCGATAATTAATTTAAAGGAAATTTATATACATAACATTCAAAATTATTTTAGGTAGATATTCAACACTTAAATTCTAATTTAAGTTTTATTTTTATTTTATAAGTATTTATTTTATTAAGTACATATTTATATTCTAAATTAATTTATCGAGTAAAAATTACTTTTTGTTGAAAATTTGATAAATAAAAAAATATGATTAAAAATAAATATAAAATAAAATATGTAAAGACTATATATAGATTTTTTTTATTAGAAAATAAAATTTGGCTGAAAATGAGTTACTCCATTTTGAAGTTTTATTAAATTTTCCAGCAGAAAAAAGAAAAATTTCATGGAAGTGACCTAATTTCCACTTGTCATTTACATGTACAATATTTTTTTGTATTTTTTTTTTATATATACAATATTGTATACAAAGTACATTAGGGCATCTCCAACCGAAAATCCCATTTTTCACTCCAAAATACAGTGAAACTCAAAAATGCCGTGATTCATCTCTAATCAAACTCCATTTTACGAACTTCTGCAAAGGCAACCATCTTTCTCCTCTTTGGCGCATTTCTACGGCAAATCCGATTGAGATAGAAAAATCGCATTGGTGAACAGTGAAACACCAATATTGACGTCACACTATTCACCCACAAGCAAATAGCGGAAGATTTGGTGTTCGGCTGGAGCGACCGAACGACATCATACACATGTTTGACGTTCGGTTGGAAATGGTCTTAGAAACACAATGCCAATGAAGATTAGGTCTCCTTCAAAAGGCTAAGAAGAAACATCTACCTATTTCTATTGATATAGATTCAAATATACTTTCTGATTATAATAGAAGGAGAGAAATTCATAGCTTCGAGGCTTCGCCAAACATGAGATCATTTACGTAGCTAATATCTAGATCAGAAATTGGTTCTATTGGTTGTTCTTCCCCTTCTATAGGAACAAAAGGTGAAGGTTCCCTGCTATATTCATCTGGAGAGAAGCAAAGCAAAAAAGAATTGAAACCAAATAGAGGCAGGCATAGAAAACAAGGTGAAATAATAAAGGTATAAAACTGAACATTCTATATCCAGCTCGAAGATAATAAGTTCTCAAAATTTGAATTGGTTTTTGACTTGGATTCTAGTCAAGAGCTCACTAATCAGCCAAAGCTAGCTCAAACTCAGCTTGAATTGAGCAAAGATGATGATAATCATTTAATTGAATTGCCAAAAAAACCAATTAGAGAATACTTATTCACATAAATTATACAAATCTTTAAGCCATGGATGAAGTATGTAGTGTCTGACACGGGTTGTACATGGAATTGCGTTCTACACAATGAAGATGTGTACGATTAAAATAATATTAGAAAATTGGACACACACGTGTTCTAAATTTCTTATGAAAAAATATTTTTAAATATAATTTTTATATTTTGATTTTTTTGGTTATTAAAATAATAAATTATTTTTCCCCTATCCATAGCCCCAAATCAATCGCGCACACTCAATGCTCATCCTTTGAATCTTTTTGACGGGTCACGACTATGGTTTCACATTGACGCTTAATACCATTTCAACATCATCATCTTGACATTAACATTTTTACGCTCACAATCATGCCCCTGCATAGTCTCAACATCTCCTATTTGTCCAACACCACTCAACATCGATGGCCAACTCAATCCTAACATTGATGCTCGATGCCCAATGCACAATATCAATGTTCAGCTTTTAAAAGCATTGTCGTCTCCCATCTTGGCACCTGACTCTTGACAGGCTAATCTTAATCATTTTAAGCATAAATTCTAGTTAAATAATTACTTTTTTATTATTCTTAATGTTCTATTTAACATTGTCGTTGTCAAGTTCCGAACTCTGGATGAGAAAAGTAGATTGTTTTATTAGGTGTTCATAACCATCGTAAAACTTGTTAAATAATCATGACATGAATCACTTAATATTATATTTAATTAACTTTCATGCGCTTTTTTAAGATATGAAATATATAATATCGTGTCTAACCCATATTCACACCCTATATTATAAATAATTGACATTCTCATATCCATGTTGTCATATTTGTGTTTGTGCATCCTAGGACATAGCCATCATCTATTTTATGTTCTTATTCGTTCTCCCTAATTTGTGTTAGGTTTCGCCGACTACTCAATAAAAACTAGATGGTTCTAGACAAATGCAATAGAACTATAATCATATATGTGATTTCCAGTATGTAAGCCTTACCAAATATTGTGCTAAAAGAAGTTGGAGGAGGAGTCACCATGAAGTTCAGTCCAATGTAGACTGCAATCACCAAAGCTACAGTCACCATAACAAAAGTTGGAACTGCCAATGCCCAAATCCTGAAAATTGAGTCATCCATTTTTACAATTCAATTAAAGCTGATATACATCTAAGACTTCATTTGGAACTATTTTTTTTCTGCTTCTTAAAGTAGCTTTCTAGTATAAAATTTTTAATTTTTTACTAAAAAACTGTTTTATGAAGCGGTAAGAAAGCCGTTCCAAACGAAGCCTAAATCTCTGAAAGCTCCGTATATGCATAAGAGTTTTCTTAAATAAATGCAGTGTCGCATATCCTTTGTCGTGGGTAATAATAGAAAGTTTTAGGAATCAAATGAACTACAACAAGCAAATAAATTAATTGAGAAGAAAATGAATAAGAGAGATATATTATATAGATGAAACAATTTCCGATCACAGATTGAAGAAGATGCAAAGAAACTTCTATGTGATTAGAAGATGCAAAGAGACAGACTAATGTGTGATCACATCCGTGAAATTCGGGGCCCTGCACATTCCTTCACACCATCTCAGCCAATTCATGAATGATTTCCCAAATAAACGTCAAATCATGATATGTAATTTAGTTTAAATCTGATAGGAAATACTTGAGAAATCCAAGTAATCCCTAACAAGAGAGAAGAAAACAACAAATGAACAAGATTCGGATGGAAAAATTCAGCAAAAACAGCACCTTTTGATTGACGGAAATCAGTTAAATGATGAAACAAACAAGATACAATTGATCCTCAATTTGAGAGGAGGATCTTCTCTCCCAATCCCTAGAAGAATATCTAGGGCCCAAGACTCCAAGACAAGAACTCTCTCAAAAACAACTACCAAAATATGCATAACCCTAACCCTAAACAACTCTTGCTATTTTTAATCCTAACTTCCTAATTTCAAACTCCGGATTCAAACTTTGCTCTATCATTGTTTATTCCTAATTCTACAACACTAATTTATTTAATTGTCGAATAGATGAATTTTGTAAGCATGTTGTAACAACTTAAATCTAATTTTAACAACTCTGGCCTTCTTTAACGATCAGAGTCATCAAATATTCTAGAATATAAGTCTCATCATCCTTTGTCATACTTTGGTAATTCCCTCAACTAAGTCCTACTAGAAGAAGAAGAAGTTGTAATAACCAGATCTTACAATTCTTTGATTGCTATGTTATGACTACACATCTCTTTTTCAACACTTGTTGGCCCCTTCCATAACCTTTGTACCCTTCTTAGCCTCAAATGCTCATTCTTATTGATTGTTGTCACTCTTACTAGTTGATTGTTACATCTCTAAACTTTCTATATCCTTTGTTGAACATAAATAATACAAGTTGAGAATTTAGTAGAGAGTGTTATATGATATTGCACCAAGGGTGTAATTAATTATAAGGGCTTACGCTTATGGAAAGTCTCAATTCCCCAAAGCTAAATAAATCTTATTTGATTCCTAGTAAAATTCAAAAAAATTTAGGATATATTTTTTCCACCGTATTTCTTCAATTTTCACATAAATTTTAGGATGTGTTAGCCTCTTACTCTCAAAGGCCGCTATTCAATACGAAGACTTGAAGCTCTTTAAAAGCTCCAAAATTCTAGCAACTCCATTGTATAAGGTTCTCTCTCTATATCTAAAGCTCCATTGTATAAGGTTCTCTCTCTATCTCTTCAGCTAAGTTGGCCATGCTCTACATCTATTAGCCAATCTAACTAAGAATCAATCGAGCATAATGCGTTGTATGATAATTACTCTTGTTGTTGCACCTCTACATTACGATCATCCACATTGATTTCCTTGGACCTTTCAACCCGAGACGATCACTACAACTCACTTCTAAGAAGATCATCCAGGACATATGGTTCATTCTCGGCGCACCTAGGTACACCCCTGCAGGTAATCTTAACAACACAAAGTAACATATACAAAATCCAGGTACATGGATATCAATGGAATCCATTAGAATCCAGCAACAGAAAAGAAATGAAAAACTATGCAAATGGATAGAAACAAACTAATAAACCATCCATTTATAAATGTCACAAAATCTAAATTCAGCAGAAATGGTTTAATATAGGAGGAAAATAAGCCCAATTTTATACCGAAGCTTATGAGAAAACATTTAAAAAAAAAAACCGATTAATGTGCTTTTGAGAAACGAATCAGCACAACATACTAAAAAAATTTCTTTATACACTAAAAACAAAATGTTAAAATTGCACTGACTTGCTCGGATAATATGTGATTCCCAGAGAATGCAACCACGGTTCAGGAGTGTACGCCCACACCAAATAAATCACTGCATGAAAGAAACTCATCAGAGGCATTTCTTCGAGCACGTTGAAGACACAGATAAAAAAAGAAGTACCGGTGGCTATGACGGTGGTGATGGAGCCGACGAAACCGTAAACTTCAGAGGGTTTAGGGCCGTGCTCGGCCGCAAATCCTGCCACCGCAGCCGGCGACTTCTTCTCCTCCGGATCAAATGAGAACGTAGAGGATCGCCTCTCTCTCAGCAAGCTCAGCGTCTTCCTCGGGCTGCTCACCACCAGTGGAGTCGGCGAGGACGGCGGCGACGACATTTTCTTTCTCTGATCTTCCGTTCCCCTCCCAGCTATAGCGTTTGGCAAGGAAGCCGGTGAATAAAATGATTTGCTCAACACTGCTCAACACGCCCCCTATATAAGTATAAGTAGGCCCCTAAGCAGGGCAAATTATTAGGTGCCATCACCAGATGTTCCGAACTCAATAAAAATATATCACATGATATCCTATTTGATACTAAGCTCGGTACTGACTGCTCAGTATTGCTCGGTACTTGATACTTTATAATTTCGAGCTCAATATTATTCGATACTGTGAATACCTAACATAAGCTCCGAACATAATAATCTCTTCCTAAGCAGCGGCATAAGAACCGCTTCCATTTTTTTTTTCCAGCGCCATAAGTTTTTTTTATTATTTAAAGGGAATTAAGGAATTTAGGCTTTGTTTGGCAAGCTATCTTACTACTTCATAAACTACTTTTTTAGTATGAAAAATTATACTTAAAAAAAATTCTTCAAAAAAACAAAGTCCCAAACGATCTTAGATTTCATTTTTCATATGCCAATATTGAACGTAGAACCTCTTTATTCGAAATCAAAGCTCTCAATTAACATATTAAAATGAGCTGATATTGGAAGAGCTTATTTATTTCAATCTATTTAATTGAAATAACTTATAATGAAGGGATTTATGACCACTCAATTTGTTTTAATCTACTCATTTAAAATAACTCATAGTGAAAAGGATTCATATCCCCTGTTTTTTGCTAGAATTTTTTTTTTTAAATCATGAATTTAAATTATACGTTTCATAGTTTATAATTATTTTTTATTATTATTAAAAAATGTATTATAATGTGAATCTTAAATCAAATTGAGTCTAATCAAATGCAACTGTATGAGATGTACTTGATTAGAATCAATTTGATTTAAGATTTGCACATTATAACATTTTTTTTATAATTTAAAAATAACAAATTATAAATTAAGCAGAGGCTCCATAGTTAAATAATCAAGCTTAAAGCATCCCATACACTGTTGGATTTTGTAATTTCTTAAAAGATCCTTAAATAAATTTGAAAAAGAATCTCCTAGCAGAAACTTCTGCTCTTGCTAGAACATGAACATTATTCATATATTACATTTTTTAATTAAAAAAAAAGATAAATCGTTTAAAAAATGATTAAACATTCAATCAAAACCATTCATTACAAACATATCATGAATAATCCATGTATTAAATTCAAATCATTCACAAAATTACCGCAAATGAAATTAAATAATGTGCATTAGTATCTTCTACAATGAAAAGAACTTTAAATTGCCACAACACATTGCGTGATCAGGACTAACAAGTTACACAAATTTTCAGCTCTACAGGGGTGACATTGTTCTTCAAAGTCTTATAGGACATTATTAATAATATTTATTAAGAAAGAAAATAAAAAAACATAACAGCTGCGAAAATAACAGACAAAGATTAGATATAACGATCTGCTATATCTGGTATAAATTCTTTAGAACATACTCAACATATCAGGTTCCATGCTACAGCTACACAAAAGCGAGGAAGTCTACAGTACCTGCAAATAAAACAAAAGAATATTCTCCATTTTGAATGAGAAAAAAAAAAGGAAAACTGAATAAAAATCTACTATCTGAGAAGTGATAAATAAGTTATTATTCTATTATACCTTGACAAGTAAAATTAAACATTCTGTAATATTTGGGTAGAAACCCTCCAAACAAGTTAAGCACCCTGCCAGCAGAAAAATAACAGTAAATTGTAGCAGGATACCAAAAAAAAAAAAGTCTACTGCGCATTTATGTGTAGAGAAATACACAATTATTACAAATCTTTTCCAGGGCCAGCTTGTCATTCAAAAGAAACATGGTCATGCATATTTCTGAATGCGATCATTTAGTTGCTTGTAAATAGAAAAGATATTTTAGAAAGTGATGATTTTATTTTCAGCTGTTTTGTGACTAAATATTAAGGCTTAGTTTGGGACGATTTTTTTACTACTTCATAAAGCAACATTTTAGTATAAAAATTTTAATTTTTGAACTAAAAAGCTGTTTTATGAAGCAGTAAAAAAACTGTCTCAAACGAAGCCTAAATCATCCTTAGAGAATTTGAGAATGTTTGGAAGCAATCTACCGCAGTGTCTAACTATATCAAATCAAATAATGAATTCAATAAACTTCCATAATTTTTTTAAAAATATGATTTCTGAATTCGAGGTACCAAATGAGCCCTAAAGGCTTGAATGAAGATTCACATTGTATGTAAATATATGATAGTTATAACACTTTAATCTACAGAGATATAGATCCAAAACAATGTATCAGCATAATAATATAGGACCTTGTTTGGGACGATTTTTTTACTGCTTTTTAAAACAATTTTTCAGAACAAAAATTTCTTAAACTAAAAATTTTTATACCAGAAAACTACTCTAGAAAGTATTAAGAAAGCGCCCAAATGAAGCTTTCTTACTACTCCTTAAAGCAACTTTTTAGAACAAAAGTTTTAATTTTCGTATTAAAATGCTGTTTCAGGAAGCTGTAAGAAAGCCGTCCCAAACAAAACTTAAATCATAGACTACATCAGTATCTACATGCTATTGAATATCTATTTTCCAGTATGCATGTGATCGAGATTTGAGATTTGTTTTTTTAATTAAACTTCATGTATCTGTTGAACTTAGAAGTTACCTTTTTGCTAAAATTGGAGAAAATAACTTTCACAGACTCAAAGACATCATCTATAGGCTTTGCAGCATCAACCTGTGCCAATTTCATCAATCAACAAGTGTATGGAACATTAGTTAATACAGAAGATGGACTTGCAAAAACATTTCTATCTCAATTGCGCTTTCAAGTTACAGAACTGGAAAAATGTTAGAGCTACAACATCAATTTACACGTTCAGATTTCCTGAAAGATGAGAGGCTATTGACAATGAAAACATAGATACTGGTATATATACACAAACACCTGTAAAGCTAGATAAAAGCAACTTAGGATTCGTTTGGGACGACTTTCTTACTGCTTCTTAAAGCAGCTTTTCAGTACAAATTTTTTAATTTTTGTACTTAAAAAATTACTTTAAAAACAGTAAGAAAGCCATCCCAAATGAAGCCTTAATCTAAAAGATGTGTTTACTGTTTAGTATGAAATTCTAACTGCTTTATTGATTAAGTTCAAATAAATCCAACTGCCATCAAAATTTAGCAGCGCCTAAAAGATAGAAAAATACTGATTTTATAATTCAGCGATATCTTGAACAACAAAATGATGTGCATACCTTCCGAACTTTGCCTTTTAAATTGTAATAATCAACCACGGGTAAGCTCGACTCTAAGAAAACCTTGAAACGTTTCCTTATAGTCTCAATATTATCATCATCTCTACCCTATCATGAATATAATAAAAATCATAAGACGTCAAAACCACAACAGGTAAGCAATTTTCAATTTCTTAATCAATTTTGCATACCCTTAACATGTTAGTTCGAAGCTTTTATAGTCAGTAAGAAGATTAATAACAAGCATGATGTAAGAAGGTAAAGGTCAATTAAAAACTGTATTGTTTTAAGAGTGTAAGACCTGATTGCGTCCTAATAAGCGCCTCTCCATCTCTTCCTCTGGACAATCAAAAAACAGCACAAACTCTGGTTCGATCTTTGTCTGCAGCAACAACACAAAATAAACATTAACAAATCGATAAGAGGAAGGAATTTGTGATAAGCAGAATGTAGGCTTACAACTTCCTCAAACGCAGCTCGATTCTCCTCATTTCGAGGAAATCCATCTATGAGAAACTTGTCATTTCCATTTTCCAGCATGGCCTTCTCTAAAAGCTTGATTGTTACCTCAGATGGAACAATCTTTCCCTCCTTAATCATGTTTTGAATCATTGTGCTGTCATCAGTATGACAAATTAGGCAATTATTCAACGTTTGCAGAATAATTCTTCATGAATATATCATCTAAATTAGAGAGGTGCCAATAATACCAAAAATAAATATGGATAAAGCAAAGGCCAAAGTAGGCATTTTCTCCATACCCATTTTCTGAGCCAGATTTAATCTCTGCACGAAGAAGATCGCCTGCGCTGAGATGTGTAAAGCCAAATACACGAACAATGTTTGCACACTGGGTGCCCTTTCCACTGCCAGGTCCACCTAAGCATGAATTTCAAGATGAAGTCATGCTGATCAAACTTCTATGTAATGATACAAAGAAAATGTTTAACGCTTCAAGTTATGGCATCTTCAACAAAAATTTAGCTCAAAATAAAGGGAAAGAAGAAATTGCATTGATTCTTCATGAGCGTATTTCAAAACCAAACCCACCAAATATTCTAACAAAACAACTGAGCATGTTCCACTAATTTAGTTTCAACAATCTTAACATTTTCAAAATAAAAAAAGTAGAAATATTCAAATAACTCTTTAAACTATTAATCTATCCTTTAAGTTTTCTGAGAGAGTACGCCTCATTGATTATAAGAATATAATTTTGATCCACATGATTGTTATATTATTACTGACTAACACCATATTATACTCCATTTTAAAAGTGTACAATTTTTTTTGCTTGAGCCAATTAATATGTCCTACATTGAGTTATATGATGATACAAATATAAGCTTTAATACTAATTTGATGTAGGATGACTGAGGATTACGGTTTTAATGCAATCAATATGATGCGAATTAAGAATACAAGCAAAGAATTTTAAAAATTCACAAATCATAAGACATCAAATAATTCATTTACCTTCTTTCTTTAAATGTAAATATGCAATACTATAGTTAAAATCCAAATAACAATGAAAAGATCTAAATAATCAAATAAATTCATCGAGGAATTATAAATTAGCTTGCAATTAATTTTAATTTCCACAAAATGGATATTCAACTTGTCATTTTTTTATCAAATTAGAGATTAGCACTAAATAAGTCAACATCAAGGGGGGAAAAAATCAAGCCTCACATAAGTATAAGAAGATAACTTCCTTTGAAATTAAATAGTTAAACTTTTACAATACTCTGAAGAATCACACACCTAAATTGCACAAAAGAAAGAGAATAAAAACAAAATTTTATTCATGACAAAGTTGATAATTATATGTCATATAGGGGTGTCAATATTTGACACGACCCGAAAACCCGAATCGACCCAGACCTGAAAATTTCGGGTTAGAGTCAACCCGAACCCGAAACGGGTCGGGTTCGAGTTCAAGAATTCGACCCTTTTCAAAAATCAGGTCGGATTCGGGTTGACCCTTTGACCCGAAACTGACCAAAACCATGCCCGTTTTTTACCTAAAAACCCATTTTGACCCGGCAACTCGAGATCGACCCGTTTTGGATCCTTTTTTACTAGAAAAGCGGAGATTGACCCGCTTTTGGACCCGAAAACTAGCTTTTTTTTTGTTGGCACAGGGTCATTCGGATCGTGTCGGGTTGACCCAGACCCGAAACGGGTCGGGTTCGGGTTGACCCGAATAGTGTCAGGTCAGTTTCGGGTTCGACTCGAAATTGACACCCTAATGTCATAGAACATCTAGTTATAACTCCTCATACCCTAGGTTAGTAGATATGATTTTCATAAAATAATCCAAATCTAGTTTAAATAATCCCAAAATTCAAGATTCAGGTTCTACAAAATTCAAACAACAATCATACCAAAAAAAAAAACTTGTGAAGCCTAACAGACTAAAAG
Organism: Dendrobium catenatum; assembly: GCF_001605985.2. Classification (NCBI taxonomy): domain Eukaryota; kingdom Viridiplantae; phylum Streptophyta; class Magnoliopsida; order Asparagales; family Orchidaceae; genus Dendrobium; species Dendrobium catenatum. The sequence continues at coordinate 318,976 of NW_021318805.1, read as the reverse complement.
CGATTAGGGAAAAACATGTAAAGATAAAGGTTAATAAATACCACAAATAATGGGTAGATCCTACCCACGAAGTCATCCACACAAAGAGATCATGTAAAGCTCCACACGAATAATAATAAAATTCTTGTGGTAAATATCGAAAATAGATATACCATAATACCATGCAATTTCAACAATAATCAAACCATGTCAAACTCATAAAGCTTAACCTCGTGTATACTCTAAGCAAATAAAACCAAGAAGACCTCGCAAACAAAAGGTAGCTACAACAGCAATTATACACGGAACAAGTATGTAAAACAAGAACCACCATCCAAAGCCAACGAACATAGCTATCAGCCACAGCTTAAAGAGCAAGATCCAATCTCAACTCAAGCAATCTTGAATCATTTTTCAATTCAAACTCGATCAGAGCAAAAAATTAATTTGATTCAATAATCCTTTAATTTTAAAAGGCAAATTAATGGTCCAACTCACCTAACAGCAAAAATATATATCAATAGGCTCGTATCCTTTTATGTAAAAAGTTTTCATCATTCATACAATTTGTTTTTTATGGTAAAACCCGTAAATGCAAGATCAAGATTATTGAGCTGGATATATAACCTAAGAACAATTTGATGATCAAACGTTATAGTTTTTTTTATAAAGATTCAATAAACCATTAATGTTATTGACACCAAATCATTAAAATTAATGTATATGCATTTTTATACATGAAAATAAATTTTCTTCTGATTTAAGTACTCCTGCTCAATGAATTTAAAAGTTATTTTTATCAGCTCGATGCATAATCAAATCAACTAGAAAGTTCATGAAATTTGACATCATATCAATTTACATGGAGAAGGTTAATGTAAATAGTATTTATTTGTTATATATATATATATATATATATATATATATGGGATTTTATTTCCATTTCAAACTTAGGCTGGATTAGGCTTGAGTTGAAAATACCATAGGGCAACTAGCCGAGAACTTGGGAGTTTTGAAAGCTAATTCCCCAAGTGCTTCAAAAGAGTTCATATATAATTGTATGTACACATGTACTCATACCTATATACATATAAATATATTTTGATTTGATTTCAAACTAGCTCAAGAAGAACAAGGCTCGAATCAATTGAAGATATGTGCTAAACTTGGCTTGCTAAGCTAACTCACTCATTCCAACTTGAGATTAATCTAAGAAAAATATATGCATGCATATGCAATTTTCATGTGATTGTTAATATTCGAGTTCAATTCACTCCTACAATTTTTTCATCAGTGGCAATAACATTATTCAAGATGATAAAGAGTTCCTTTTCTAATTCTTCAACAGCTAGTAAATCTGATCACTTTATGATGCCTCACAAATTTACAGCCCATGTGTTCAGATCGATTGAGAAAATAGAAAAATAAAAAAGACTAGAACCTGGCAGGGCTAAGCTTTCAATTTCTTATCAAAAAGAAAGGAAAGCAGGGAAAGCCGTTTTCAACTTTATTGCCATACATTGATCATGTCATTTTCACATGTTTTTTAAAAATATATGTTAACAAGTAATACTACAAAAATACAACACAATATCACAGAGAAGATTTAGATAAAATTCTCAAAACAGAGTAACATTTTTCTTAAGAGTTGCAATAGTTGTTGCATGATCTAAAGTAATGAGGCCTTACCTAAGACGAAAACAACTTTAACTCCCTTTTCTTTCAATCTCCCAACTGCATCCTGCAAATCGAATCATCACAAAACATTATGTACTCTGAAACAAAAAGCCAGTCATCGTTGAGTATATACTTATTAAATAATACATTAGTTTCTAAAGATTCAAGAAATACTGCATAAATGAGATTCCAAGGGAATTTTGATATTAAACTAGGTTACTAGAGAAAACCAATTAACAATTCAGAGTTTTCCAGACAGTTCATATGTGATTGGAGCCTCATCCCGATGGTATATTTAAAAACCTTAAAACCAACCCAACATGGAACAGGATGGATGACATTAAAACCTTGTTACACATACATCCTAGTACTTTTTCAGATGCATCAGAGAAGCCTTTGCATTGCAATAAAAAATTTACAGACCATACATGCACAAGTACTAAGAAGAAAAAGGGAAATCCAGTACCAAAGACTTGTCATTACAAAGTTATAAGGGTTACTAATTTAAACCAACAAGTGAGATTAGTAAGTTGGATTAGATGAAGCTCTACATTGAATATGCAGCTCGATAGGAAAATAAAAAACATAAAAAGATCTAAGAAGAAAAGGTAGTTATACCTACCATGGTTGTATATGCTGCTTTCGGAGCATCTACTACAGTGCCCATTGACTCCAATAGTTAGCTATAGCTGTACTTTTCGGCTGTAAAAGGATCATATACATGGTTGTTTACGACATGGTTAGGTAAATTGAAGTACAAGAAAAATTTAAAAGCAAATATGATTGATATTGTCCCCACACACACACACACAAACATATATATATATATATATAGTTTCACGAGAAATTTAGAAGAAACAAATATAGTTATCAATCAATTGATGCTTACGCATGAATTGCGTATAATAAAGATGGCATTGCTTCTGGAGATAACAAAACCTAAATAATATTTTATGGCTTGATACAATAGCTTATTTCAAACAAAATATAAACATTGAATATGATGCTATGTTTTTCCAGAGAGAGCCACAAAACAAAGGCAAAGGAGACAACCCCTCCCTGGTACTGAGACATGACACCCAATGTGTTGAAGGTGCCTCAACTAATAATACTCCATCTGATCAAGCTAGCATATACTCTTTCCTTATGATTTGTTCCATCTTAGGTTTTCCAATACTTCATCGCCAGTAGTTAAACCTAGACCTGTCAATTTCGGGTTACGGGTCGGGTTGACCCGAACCCGAAACTGACACGGCATTATTCGGGTTCGGGTTGACCCGACCCGGTTTTTCAAACGGGTCAATTTTCGGGACCCGAACCCGACCCGCTTCGGGTTCCGGTCAACCCGACCCGACCCGCGTAGCCGCTACGGACGCAGAACTGGCGGGGCAGCCGTGACGGCGTGACGCGGGTA
>NW_021318805.1:268020-315806 GCF_001605985.2 Dendrobium catenatum | reverse complement strand
GACTTGCAAGTAGGATTTTTTTTGGGCCAGACTTGCAAGTAGGATATTAACTCGAGCATTGATTTAGTAAACCTGTAAGTATTAGATTATTTAAATCCCGAGATTTTAAATTTATTAGTTGAATAAGATTTTATCATTTATTTATATTAATTAAAATATGCTATTATTAAATTAAATTAAACTGTATTCATTATATTATTAATACATTAATTTAATTATGCGTTATTAAATACTAAACAATAACAATTAAATCCCTAATTTTTAAAACTTTTTTAACCCTTTTAGATTAATCAAATCATTACTTACACATTATTAGTATCCAATTAATTTAATTGAGTAAAATTTAAAAATTATTAAATACAGATAATTATCTTAAATAAAATTAAATAACAAGTAATATCAGCTAATTTAGTTTCCAATTAGCTAATAAACCGATTATTAATTTCAGATTTTAAGATTAATATAGTTGGTGATATTTATTATATTACTTAATCTATATCAGTTTTTAATTTGATTAATTAACCTTTATGTATAATATAATAACAGTTAATTTTACTAATAAATTACTAAGTTGATCATAAATAATTTTTATTTGAATAAGACTACAGAGGAGTTGAAGGTTAAACTATATTATGGAGCAGTTTAGAGTTCTAAATATTTCACTTGAGCATATCTTAAAATTAGATATATAGAGTGTAATTTTAATAGTAATTATATATAGTGAGGGATTTATTGGATTTGGGTGATCAAGTATTTAATAAGGATTACATGTTTTTAGTATATATTGAATTATTGTCAGTGATAATGATAAGATGAGGATATTATCAACATTAATGCAAGTTGGATATGGTTGAAGTAGGAAATGCATTGGGCTTGATGTGTGTAGAAAGTCCCATTCAAATTAAGGAAAAAAATTCATAAGATTATGTGAGACCTGCAATGCTTTTATGGCGTCGAATGTTGGCCATTAAAAGAGAAGCTTAAACTAAGTTAAGTATTGCGAGATGAGGATACTCAGTGTGGATGAGTTGATTTTACTTCATTGAGATAGGATACAAATGAGCATATTCGTGAAAAAGGTTGAACAGTAACTCTAGACTCTAGAGGAAGATAAGATTAGAAAGAGTCACTTAGATGGTTTGGTCACATAAAATTGACGGCCTTCCGACTTTTCCCCCCCCCCCCCCCCCCCCCCCCCCCCCCCCCCCCCCCCCCCCCCCCCCCCTCTAGTTAAGAATAATAGAGTATTAGATTTGACTATATGTTAAAAAAAGTTAGATTAAAACTTAAAATATTTTAGTTAAAAAATATTAGAAATTGATATTTTTTTATTTAGATTTAAATAAGAATTTGACTTTTAATAGGGATAAATGGAGAAAAATGATTCATGTAGCCTACCCCACGTAGTGGGACCAAGGCTTGATACTTGTTGTTTGTGTTCTCAAAGTTGATATATTTAAATTTATTTATATTGATTTAATTTTGTGAATTAATATTTCATATATCTAATTTGTTTTATTGAATATTAAATTAAATTTTTATCAATTCTAATTACACTATAAATTATAATTATCATAACATAATTATTTTTAATTTATCATAAATTAAAAATTTATAAATCTAATCAAATATAACACTATCTAATAAATTAAATTAAATCATATAATATTAATTTAATAAATTTAGTTAATTAATATTAAAAATATAATTAATTTTAAATCATTATATTATCAATTTTTCATATTATTTGAAATCGCCATCTTAATTTACATTACATAAAAAATTATGATGGGAGCTCATTTAGTATTTATCGGTGATTATAACCGCACTATCAAAATGGTGAAATAAATAATTTTTTAGACAATTTTATTATTTATTATTAATTTTAAATTTATTCTCATTTATTGTTTTTTCTTAATTTTAGAATCATGTTTTTTCTTATTTTTAATTAAATTTACTGAGATATTATAGCGAAATTTTTTAAAAATATATTACTTTTCCTTCAAGCCTATGCAGCATCGCACCTACGTGCATTTCTAAAATTCTGTTTACCTTGCTCCCGCGAACAATCTCGGATTTAACGGATCCACGCGTGTTGAAATTGGGAATCTGGAATCTTTGTCACCGATATCGCTTCGTGCCCCAGGGCCCGAAAAGATCCAATACCACATCGCCGATATTCCTTCCCTCATCAAAAGCTTACTTCAAGCGCGGCAGATTCCGGAAACCCTCACCAAACCGCGATATCGTTCCTCCTCGCTTTCATCCGCTTTCTTTTTTGCTTCTGCAGTTTCCTCTTCCAAGCTGAAGCGAGCTCTGCTTCCCTTAAAAGAAACATTATTCTTTACGACGAAGTTCTCGTTCCGGTGATAAAACCCATATTGGGTCATGCCACCCCGTCGCTCATACCCTGCTCTTTATTGTTCGATATCTGTGAGGCTCATTCTGGTTGCTCCGATGTGTTCTTCATCTAGTTCTTCCCCATAGAATAATTTTCTCCCCCTCATAGGGTCTGTTGGATGGCACAGGATTTTAATAGAGTAAAATTTTTTAAATTCTTAAATCTAAATCCTAAGGGCTGTTTGGTAAGCATGATTTAGGGCATCTCCAAACCGACTCCAACGCTTGAATTGGAGCTCCCGGCCAGGCTCCAGCCGAACTTGCAAAATCGCTATATGCTGCGGGTGAATTGTGGGACGTCAATATTGACGTTGGCACTGTCATCCCCGCCATTTTACCGCTCTACCGAACTTGTCGCGGGAAAAAAAGAGTGCGACGATTTTAACTGCTAAAAGCTGTAAAAACGCGTTCCATTGGAGATGAATCACGGCATTTGTTAGTTTCCGGCATTGGAGTGAAAATGAGATTTTCGGTTGGAGATGATCTTTAGGCGGATTTGAGGAGGGAATTAGCGTGAATCCAACCAAACGGCTTAAAATGCAAAAACCAAATCTCAAGGTAAATTGAAAACCACCGCTGACAAAAAATTCAACCTTTTTGTGCCTAATTCCCGAATTTCTAAAAATCCTATTTTTTTTGTAGGATTTATTGAATTTCGGTGGCTAAAGAGGAAGAGTCCAATTATTTAATTGGTTCTATAGTAAACAGTCACACTAATTTTTAATATGATTTTATTATGAAGTTATCAAACCGTTTTATGATTTGTGCCCCTCAGATTTCTGAAATCCAGATTTAACGCATTTCTTGAAAACGGTTTTGTAACATTTAATATAAAATAAATAAAAAAAATTTTTGTGAACTATTGAATTCATTCAATATTACAAATTTATTCTAAATAATTAAAGTATTACAAGAAGTTTAAAATAAATTATAACAAAATTTTGTTAATACTAATAAAGTTCTATCTAATTAGTTAATTTGTTATTATTTAAACATTATAATGAATTATTTTCATTAAAATCATTTAATTCATATTATTTTTTAGAAAGAATTAAGTATTTACTAAAATCTTTATTATAATTTAATTAAGTATATTAATATTATTATTAGTTTTCACTAATTATTAATATTTTTAATTTATATTAATTAAGTGTATCCAAACCAACTTAGAGAAGTCTAGGTTTTTGCCTTTTCCTTCTGTATTTCGTTCGCTCATCCTTTGCATGCGTTGTTGTGTTTTGCACGAGTTCCTACTTTGTCGCTTTCGACCTCGCTCTTCGACGACGTTCCCTTCCTGTTGAGATCGGAAGTTTTCGACATTTTTTGATTCGGAGCAACAACGGGAGCTCTTTGCTTTGTAAGGTAACTTTCTCTCTTTTCGCGCGCTTCTTTTGCCAAATCCCGTATAGTCCGCCCCGAAACCAAATGGATTTTCGCTAAATCCGAGTGAATACGGAATTTTCCAATATCTCTCAACCGCTGGCTTTTGATTTACCGCTGAGATTTTGTTTACATTTTTGCGTTTTGGCTGGATTAGCTCAAACCCGTTCTAAACCCTGCTCCAAAAGATCCCCAAAGTCTTCTAATTTTGAGACATTTATTTCCTTTCAGTTTCTTCGGGAGTATTATTGTACCGCGACTGATCCAAGCTGGTTTGTCTCGCGATCGTTCATTGGTGATAGAGTTCGGCGAATTTCCGACTTCATCAGCTGTTAGCAGTAGCGGTCTATTCTTTTTCAAGTTGCCTACTCGATCTATCAGGACTTGGATCTGACGTTTGAAGGTAATATATTTGCCCTTGTTAGTTAAATTATCCTCTTTAAGATGCTTTTTTGGAAATTCAGCATTTAATCTTATAGTTTTGTTTTGTATTACAAAATATTTCGGAATTTTTAATTTCATCTGCTGGATATTCCATGAATTTACCATGCTGGGAGAGGATCTGAAGGTATATTCGAATTGGAATTATGTGGCGTTTCGTGAATGCTTGGTCGCCATATGCTTATTGAACTTGGTGGTCCTTGAAGTTGTTGTGCTATTGCTATTTCTGAATACGCTTAATATGTGATCGATTTTGGTTGAGTTCTTCATGATGATTAATGCAATTTTTTTTGGTGTGTGGTGTGGGTCTCGGTATCTTAATATATATTAGAGGCTGGTTGTTTCATGAAAACCTTCTGGGGCCAATTTGTTTTAGAGCGATTAAATTTATGTTGGGTAGGAAATTAGGTAGAAATTCCTTTTTTCCCTTAATCTCTAAGTTAATTTAAACAGTTTATGCTTCCGTTTGAGAACAACTTTCTTGACTTTTTTTTTAAAGAGAGCTTATTTTAGATATAACAAAGTTTTTTATATATTAAGTACTGAAAGTGCTTTAGAAGCAATAAAAATCTATCTCAATTGAGTCTTAAAACATACATGGCTAGTATTAAGAATTATTTCTCAATTGTTCAGTGTTGTAAGATAAGAGGTTTAACTAGACCTTCACTATTGACCCGACCGAAAACCCGATCCAACCCGACCCGAATAATTTTTCGGGTATTTGGTTGACGTCGAACCCGAACGCGTCGGTTGTCTCCGATGGAAATCGGGTGCGTTCGGGTTGGGACCCCGTACATGGTGTTGCTGGCGTCACACCCAATAAACCCTGTTTAATTTTAAAAAAATTTTGAATTACACCGACCTTTCCCGACTGCTGCTGCCCCAGCCCGAGAATATCCCGCTGCCCCAGCCCGTTCCATTGCCGAAGCTGCTGCCGAACTGCTCGAGCCGCTGCCCCCCTGCGGCTTGCTTTGCCCAGCGCTCGTCGACCGCGTCACGTTCGCGGCATCTGCCGCTATCACTCGCGACCCGCGTCACGCCCGATCACTCGGCTGCCCGCCGGTTCACGCGTCCGTGCACTCACTGCCTCAGCCGCATAGTTCGCGCGGGTGTTTCCGGCAACCGGCGGACCGGAGATATTGATAGTATTGCCTATAGACTCATTGATACTATTGATTCTGCATTGTATTGACTTGCTACATTTGATTTATTAATAGGGTAGATTGAAGTTTATCGTATTGTTTTTCCGATTGATTTTATTGACTAGATAGCATAGATTTGATTTGATTTGATTGATTGATTCGACACGACTGATTTGACAAATTGATTGATTTTCTTCTGTGTACGGATTTCTTCGAGATTGACGTGGATTGATTGAGCTTGGTTTATTGATTTGCTTGCTGCTGCATTGACTGGCTTTATTGACTATTGAATTTTCGTACTGCATAGACTCATTGACCATTGACTGATTCAGATTGATAGATTGACATGCATATTGATAGCATCGCCGTGCTTTGATTTCAGTTGTAGGCTTTGGTGACCTGCTGGGCTTTGTAAGCTCATTATATGTGGTTAACAATTTCAGGTCCGAGCAAGGCAACTGGAATGGAGTTCGATCAGAATGTCAGACGAATCCTTTCACTATGGATGCCTGGGGCGTCACAATTGGTATCAGAGCAAGTGTAGTGAAAGGATTTGATTGATAGTTTGATAGAATGGATTGTTTCAAGTGTATCGTTTTGCATACATATTGAATGACATGTGATTGACTGGATTGTGTGATTTGTATGGATTCCGACGAGTTTTGATTTTGATTTTGATTCGATTTGATTTTGATTTGAGTTTTGATTGGACGGATTTGCTTTGTATCGATTTTGCATTCGATCCCTTAAGGGAAATGTCGAGGACGACATTTTTTTTTTAGGTGGGTAGATTGTAAAACCCTTCAAAAAGCTGATTTTTTTTTAGTGCAGTTCGTCTGTACGAACTGGATTTAGTACTGGACGAACTGAAGAAATTTGTGAAGAAATCTGCCATTTTCGTCTGTACGAACCTGGAGCAGTCGGGACGATCCGTCTGTACGAAATCTGTCCAGAGAGCAAGTCGCCCGGGACGAATTTGGATTTCGTCTGTACGAAATTTGTCCAGAGAACCCATCGTACCAGGACGAAATTTGGATCGTCCAGGACGATCAGTGTTAATAAATATCGGATTTTAGATATTTTGGATTCATTTTGGAGAGAGAGGAGAGGCAGGAGAGAGAAAGAGAAGGAAAGAGAAGAGGAAGCTTGGTTTTGGAGCCCGTGGAGCGCTTTTCGTCCGACGACGCTGTTAGAAGATTTGTTTGTCTCGCTGTAAGGACTCCGAACCCTATTTCTGTTTTCGAAGATTTTGTATTTTGATCGAGTTGTGCACTGTTTTGTGTTTTTGTAGTCGAACTTTTGACCTGATTTTGTATTGACACGACTTTCACCGCACAACTTTTAGTATGTTATAGATATGAATATTGTACACGATTTGACTATTTTCTACGATGATTTTATCGGTCGGAATTGATTCTACGCGATTTTAATTGAATAGAAAATTATCAGGACTTGATTTGATTTGGATTCTATAGATTGATAGTCTTGCATTGATGCCGTGGTTATTCTGTTGTAATTTGGAGAAATTCAGAATTTGTCTTTTTGCAGGATTTTTGTGTAAATTCGATAGACTACTGTTACTCTGCCCGATTTTTTTTGTATGATTCCTGATTTGACTGAAATTGATAGATTGAATCGATATGCCTATGATTATTGATATGATTGCTCTAATATTGATTATTGATTGCTTATTGATACTGAAACACGTATAACCTGGTTGAACATTGGTTGGAGATGATACCTGTACAGGATGGTGGGCCGACGGGCTTTCCTTTAAATCATAGATCATGGATCATGGATATAACGATGGGAGTCATAAGGAGATTATATGCCGACGGGCAATAGAGTGACGACTCTTTTCATAGAACCAATGTATTGATATCTACAACAGCAATATGAATTCTACAACAGCAACATGACCATTGATTATACATTGTTCAGTATTATCGTATTGATTGCATGTTTAATGTATTGATTTACGGATTTTACGGATTTGATCGGGTTTACTGTATCGTACGATTTCACTGATTTCATCTATTGACTACTGAACATTGATACTACTGAGCATTGATATGGACATTGATAGATATAGATACTGTATTGATAGCATGAACATGGACATCGTACTACTGCCTACTGTTTCTGTACCGTATTGACTGTCGTATAGATTCATTGTTCCGTATTGCTTTTCTCGACTGATTTCATTGATTTGACCGTATTGATTTGATTGACGGATATTGATTGATTGAATTGAAATGATTGATTTGCCTGCCGCTGCATTGACTGGTTTTATTGACTATTGATTTTCGGATTGCATCGACTACTGATTTGATTTCCACTGCATAGACTCATTGACCATTGACTGATTCAGATTGATAGACTGACATGCATATTGATAGCATCGCCGTGCTTTGATTTCAGTTATAGGTATTAGGTGACCTGCTGGGCTTTGTAAAGCTCATTATATGTGGTTGATATTTTCAGGTCCGAGCAAGGCAACTGGAATGGATTTATTGATCAAGACTGTCGACGAATCCTTTCACTATGGATGCCTGGGGCGTCACAGTTACTTCAACCTTTTTCACGAATATGCTCATTTTGTATCCTATCTCAATGAGTAAAATCACTCATCCACCTGAGTATCCTCATCTCTGCAATACTTAACTTAGTTTTAAGCTTCTCTTTTAATGGCCAACATTCGACGTGTTACTTCAACCTTTTTCACGAATATGCTCATTTTGTATCCTATCTCAATGAGTAAAATCACTCATCCACCTGAGTATCCTCATCTCTGCAATACTTAACTTAGTTTTAAGCTTCTCTTTTAATGGCCAACATTCGACGTCATAAAGCATTGCAGGTCTCACCATAATCTTATAAATTTTTTCCTTAAGTTTGAATGGGACTTTTCTATCACACATCAAGCCCAATGCATTTCTCTACTTCAACCATATCCAACTTGCATTATGTTGATAATATCCTCATCTATTTCACTATCACTCTGAACAATAAATTCAATATATCTAAAACATGTACCCTTATTAATAACTTGATCACCCAAAGTCACAATCCCCTCACTATATATATTACTATTAAAATTACACTCTATATATCCAATTTTAGATATGCTCAAGTGAAAATATTTAGACTCTAAACTTGACCTCCATAATTATAGTTTACCTTCAACTCCCTCTGTAGTCTTATCAAATAAAAATTATTATTTGATCAACTTAGTAATTTATTAGTTAATAATTAACTGTTATTATATTATACTAATTATGGTTTAATTAATCAAATTAAAACTGATATAGATTAAGTTAATATAATTAAATATCACCAACATATTAATCTTTAAATTCTGAAATTAATAATGGTTTATTAGCTAATTTGGAAACTTAAATTAGCTGATATTACTTGTTATTTAATTTTATTTAAGATAATTATCTGTATTTAATAATTTTAAATTTTTACTCATTAATAATTAATTGGGATACTAATATGTGGTAAGTATGATTTGATTAATCTAATAAGGGTTGATAAAAAGTTTTAAAATTAGGGATTTTATTTTATTAGTTTAGTATTTAATAACGCATAATTAATTAATGTATTAATATATAATAAATACAGTTTAATTTAATTTAATAATTAGCATATTTTAATTTAATCATAAATAATGATTATTAAATCTTATTTCAAGCTAATAAATTTAAATATCGGGATTTAATAAATCTAAACTTACAGGCTTTACTAAATCATGCTCGAGTTAAATCCTACTTGCAGTCTTCCCAAAAAAAAAATCCTACTTGCAAGTCAATCAAACCCTTTTTAATACTTCTAGCATTGCATGTTTCTAAATCTGATAGATCCGTTTTAAGATTATAGGAAAAAGAGTTCTGCCACTTTCCTCAAACAAATAGGAATCCCCTAAACAATCCTGCGGAATTTTTTTTATGAACACCAGCTTAAAAATAAGCAAAGACACGCTACGAACAAAAAAAATGTTGCAGTAATCCATTATGAAAACTACCAAACCCTCGCAACAAGCGAATTCAAATTTTCAGATCGCAAACAGTACTTTCCTGCAAATCCTCCCTCTCCCATAAACCGATAGCAAGAAAGAAACAAAAAACCGCTAAAACTCACTCGAACGATTGATCTAAAAACCGGCACATGTAAATTCGTCAGATCCGTTGGGAAATTCAAATTCAGCTAGTATTGCTCCACGGATCTACCCATTTGAATTTAAAAAAACTATAATATGAATTGCTAATCAGACCCCCTTCCATTATCTAATTAAAAGAGGCATTGAAATCATCCGACAGTCGTCATTCTACAGGATGCTTGAAAAAACATATAAACACATAAAACAAACGAAAAATTGATCTGAAATCCACAATTCGAACATCAAAATCAGCAGATCCGATTAGATCAAAGAAAATGAAAAGAATTAAAATAATAAAAACTGAAAAAATAATGGAAGTTTCTTTTACCTGTCAACGTGTTCCTCCACGATCTTCCGATTTTCTTTGTATCCGCTACTTCTTCAGCAGAATGCGAATTGCCAGGGCTGGACGGCAGTATATATATCAGTATATAAGGGTATTTCGGTCAAATCACTGCCCCAAAGCGGTGGAACCGCGCTGCTTTCGGTTAGCATTTAAGGATACGTTCTTGCTAATTAGCTTTCTAAGAAAATTAAATATAAATAAATATTTAGTTGAAACTTGAAACATCCATTTTCGTTATTTTTTCTATTTTAATAAAAGGGAAAAAAAAGCTTATGAACTATTTGGATTGCAACAATTTTTATAAAGATTGAAAAATTATTATAAATTTTTTATTTTAAAACTATTATAAATATTTTAAATATTTTTATTTGACAATATTTTTTTACAACTCAAATACCTAAGTAGATTTGGATGGAAAATTTAATTTTCAGCACAATTTTTTTTGGAAATTGACAAAAAAATAATAATAAAGAAAAATGTCATTATAATATAAAAAATAAAGCAATAGTAAAACAATCCAAATAATTTTTTCATTTTAGGAAAAATTATTCGGTTCGTACACCGAATGCCGTCAAAGACAAAAAAAAATGCACCACGTCACTCTTTTACTGTACCGCGGCTCGGTACCACAACATCCGAACGTAGAGCTGTTTCTAATGTCTGCAAAAAATAATTTCTATCATTTAGACAACTTTTTCATTGTTTTGATTTGAGATCGTAATCACAATATCTATTTGATCACTATTTTTTTTGCTATTTAAAAAGAAATTGTGCTAGAAAGCTATTTTCTACATCAACTATTTTAAAAAAAATATTTTATTTATAAAAACTTTATAACTAACTTTATAAAAAATTACAATCATTCAAAATCAACCATAAATATTTGGACACGTAATATTCCTTTTTCCCTTGCCACCGTCAATTCATTCTTGTGCTAGAATAAATTTGATGGAGAATTTTTCTAGTGGGGAAAAAGTACCTTGTTACGATTCTGATTCTCTTGGCAAGCTTGCAAATTGATTCTTGCATGAGATACTCAGTACTATTGGCATTTTTTGGGTGGAGTTCCTTTCTAGCTCATTCGGTTGCTTATTGAAATAAATATATTTTATGAATAATAATTTGTTAATTTACTTTTTAATAAAATATTTAAAATAATAATAGTTTGTTTACTTTGATTAGCAAGCCCCTTGTTATCAAGTATCACATGCCAAGCCAGTAACTGAACCAATGTGTGACGTCCGCTCTCACTGCACCCACCGACCCGATAGTTACATCCACTAGCAATTCATTATTGCTTAGTATCCTCTCTATTTATATAAACAAGCATTGTATCTTGTAATCCATATAACATATAAAATCCAAGTTTTGCTCATACTCTTCTCTTGTTGTACTACCTTTCTATCATATCTCATCTTCATGGTATCAAAGACACCAAAATATTAATAGTCCAGCTCTGCAAATTACATAAGCATAAAGCTTCTCATCCATGACAAATCAACAAGCCAATCCTTCAGTCTTGGCAGAAAATCAAGAAACTATACCTCCCTCTCTCAAGTTCCTCATATACAACCTCAAAACCATAGCTCATGTTCAACTCCAAGTGACAACTACCCCTTCTGGATACTTCAAATCTTCAAGATGTTCACTGCCAACAACTACGATGGCTTTCTAACTAGCTCCACACCTTATCCCCCAAAACACATTGTCTCTAGCACTGATGAGACCCAATAAAACTCATATTTCATCACATGGAACTTTATGGACCAAAATTTCTCCGTTTCCTTATTCTCCTCCATTCCACAAATCATTCTACCCATCATTTTAAATCTCAACGTGTGGCATGACATTTGGTCTACCCTAGACAAGCAACTCCAACCCACCAACAGATCACGAGTCATTCAACTAAAAAATGAGCAGCACAATATGTCCAAGAAAGACCACACCATAACCAAATACATCTCACACATAAAGTCTATTGTCGACAATATCACTGCAGTCGGATCGCAAGTGGATACTAATACATCATCCTCTACATCCTCAACAGGCTTCCATCTTGCTATCAATCGTTCAAGACATCCATTAGAATCCAACTAACTCCAATCAATCTGGATTATTTGTATTCTCTATTGTGTAGTGAAGAGATCAATCTCACCAACAAAGCTTCAAGACACACATCAACAGATTCTTCCAGCATTGTTCTTATTGTAGCAAGGAATCATCTTTCCCATTTCAACAAATTCCAACTATCACCAAACCAGACCATCTCAGTATCCCGACCCACTTTCCCCCCTAGCTACCACATCCAAAACACCTAACTACAAGACCCAACTAATTAGCTTCAAAGATCCCCTTCACCCCAACCATGTCTGCAAACTCAATAAAGCCATTTATGAACTCAAGCAAGTCCCGTGTCAATGATTACATACATTCTCAAACTTTTTAATCCATCACTACTGTCACATAAACCAATATGACCATTTATTTTCATCCTCTACACTCACAACATGTCCATTTTCCTTCTCTTATATGTCGATGACATTATCCTCATCTGCAGTAACCCCTAATTCCTATTTACTCTCATAAAGGATGTCCATAAAACCATCTCCCTCAAATACCTAGGCAGACCATCTATTTTTATTGGTATTCAAATCATCTCAACACTCCCCTCACTCCTCCTCCATCAATCCAACTATGCCTCATAATTTCTCAACAAATAAAGTCATTTATGAACTCAAGCAAGTCCCGCGTCAATGATTACATACATTCTCAAACTTTTTAATCCAGCACTACTGTCACATAAACCAATATGACCCTATATTGTTCATCCTTTACACTCACAACATGTCTATTTTCCTTCTCTTATATGTCGATGACATTATCCTCACCTGCAGTAACCCCTAATTCCTATTTACTCTCATAAAGGATGTCCATAAAACCATCTCCCTCAAATACCTAGGCAGACCATCTATTTTTATTGGTATTCAAATCATCTCAACACTCCCCTCACTCCTCCTCCATCAATCCAACTATGCCTCGTAATTTCTCAACAAATTTGGACTCACCGAATGCAAACTCATGTCAACACCCCTCTCTCTTAAACCACCCAAACAGCCATAAAGCACACAACCGTTCCACGACCCTGCATTAGAGTTGTATTTAATATATAATTTGCCTATTTGTCTTATCTATTCCTTTGAAATAGGGAGACTAGAGATCAAGAAGTCTAGCATAAATCCTGATGCTCACATTTGGAGTAAAATTTGGTGTAAATATAATTTATCAACTTAAAAAAGGATGATGTGCATTGATATTATTAGTGATAATAGATAGTGAAGTTAACATATGACAATGTAGCTAGGTGACAACTATCAAAAGATTGTTGGTCATAGAACTATAGTAGGGCAATGAAGGTCGAAGGATCTTGATCGGAGCAATAATAATGAACAAACTATACATGGGCGATGATATTTAGACCATAACAATAAAATAGTGATGATTGAGTGAAGTAGTCAAATATTAATAGTCATATGAAGATGGTTGCGAGATGGTAGTCATATGATATCAATTGAGAGATAGAGGTGGGGCAAAGATAATATTCGGCGGTGATAATGATGTTGAATGCTAAGTATAGTTTTAGAGTTGTTTATATATCCAAGCTCCCTCCTCACAAAAGTCATGGTACCCTTTTTGTTATGGAAAATAGGATTTCATTAATAGTACTTTAGTGAGGGCATTTGAGTCAACACATACAAATTTTAATAATACTAAATCACATAGCTCATATTGAATCGTTTGATCAGAGACCGCTTATTCGACATTTTAAATACTTTAATGGCCTCACAGTTGAGTGTTCTTATGCTTTTTAGATTCGTCTCGTCAGCCTGCTAATTTTGACTGTAACATGTAATATTCAGAGATCATACATCCTTCAATTAATTTCCAAGAGTTTCTAAATAATATTGCGGTGCTTAATTTCTGTGCACATTTAGACTCAAATCTTTACCCCTTTGTTGTCATTGAGCTTTTTCTCATCAAGACACTTAATTTGACTAGAAAATGTGATTAATCATTCTCCTTAAAAAGTTTTCATACCTCCAATATAATAATTGGATTATATTTTGTCTTTTCATTTGTCACTTTTTTTTTTATATTTTTCCTGCGACAAATTTCAATCTTAAGCGTAAATATTTTTGTTTAAACAAATATTTTAAAAAATAAAAGATTCAAATATCATTCTACAACTTTGCAGTGAAACAATATTGGATTATAGTTATAATATAATTGAATTTAACAAAATAATATTATTTTGTGAAATAAGAAGTTGAAGGAATATTGTACATGTTTTTAAAGGGATTTTTACATACATAACACTTCAAACTAGTGTAAATACATATTCAACACTTAAAGTTTTGTATTTACTTCTTCGCAAATCTTGGCTTTGGAGATGGAAATCATCGCAGACCAAGAGCTCTGAATCGACATCCTCTCATTCTGAGCAGTTTTATGAAGACCGGGTTCGTTTATTGATTCATGTATGACCTAATTCTTCCGTCATATGATATTATGAATTGGTCATATCGCCTAAGAATCTAAACTTCTTCTTCACTAATCTTGTTTTCTTATTTCAAAATAAGAGTTCTCATGATCTTTCACTTCTAAAAAAAAGCATATGATGTTCTTTACAAAGAGCATATCTCCTAAAAAAAAAAAACTCAATAGCAGCACAAAAAGGTAATCTCCTCAGAAAATATGCAGTTTTAGTTAGGAACCGGAATTTCAATCTGCTCGTCAAATGGGAGAGGACGACCGACTTGAGTCTTGAGATTCGCGAAAGGAAGAAGATAAGCGGTGTGGGACGTTCGCAAAATAGTCGACCGCTCGGTTGGGATGCCTTCGCACGGGCTGGAGAAAATGACTGTGGGATTCAAACATGAGAGAGGGAGCTGCTCCAGTAACAAGTAAGAGGAGAGGTGATTCCCGAGCTCTTTCGAGGTTTGGGTTTGACGGAGACAATGGAGTGCCATTTTTGATGAGGGTAAAGGTTTTTAAGTGGTAGAAAAGTAAATAGTAAAGTTTAGATATTAGATAAGTAAATATAGCAGTTTTAAGTGTTATGTATGTAAAAACCCCATTTTTAAAAGAAGTATTAAACTCAATTTATATTTATTAATTCCCCAAAAAAAAAATTATATTTATTTAATCTACGTGCATTATATTAAAATTTCTAAAATTTAAAAAATGGTTTCAATGAACACAACACGGTACCCACAATTGCACCAGAACCCGATGTATGCGACACGAGAAATCATTCACCATCGGTCCCTTTCGGCTTTCGCCGGTAGCTTTACGTGGTCTCGCTTTAATATGTATTTATCTTTAGGTTTTGGCTTGCTCGCTTGGAGAGAAGGAAGAAGGCACATGAACGGCAAGGGCTTCGTTGGGGTCAAGGGAAACCCTAGATTCAAGGGAGGTTGATCTGGAGAGAGCGTCTCTTATTGTGAACAACAAGTGATTCCTCTTTTAAGTCGCTCACCTTTTTCGGTAACTTAAAATTCACATTTTTTGTTAATCTTTTGATGAATCCTCAATTTGTGTTCTCGATGGAGGGAAACCTATCGGTAGATTTTCCCTGCAGATATATTATCTTTTAAATATTTTGCAGCATAAGTGGTTCATGGCTTTTTATACGTTCAAATTTATTTTCTTTGTTTTTTTTTAATGAAGAAAGTAATGCTTGGGAATTGGTTTATGTTACTGAAATGACCATGATGTAGAACCAAAATTAGATTCAGGTAATGTTAAATTTAATCAGGATGCATTGAGGGATCCTGAATCCTGATCCGTTATGTGAAACTTGATTGATGTTAATTTAAAATCAAATATTTGATTAAGAAATATAATTTAAATCACATGAAAATCATGCTTGAATGTAAAAATACAATTAAGTGAAGAAGGAAAATTATGCGGAGCGATGCATGCAAATTTTGATGTTGTGCTTAGAGCAAATTAAATATCTAGTTTGGGATTTCTTAGCGCATCTTTCCTTCAAGAATAATATACTCTGGCCTCTAACCTATTTTCATTATAGTGCAAGTCTTATGAAAAATATTTTGTCCACCAAATGCTTAAAAGGCAAAATTTAAAAGAGAAAGAAGAGTGTCCAAAATTTAGTGAAGTTGTTAGAGGGAGAGTGCAAGGATGAGAGTTTGATGGACTCATCGTGAATTATTGAATAGTTTCCCTGAACTTAATTCCTCTATATATTAGACAAATAATTGAATCCCTTTATAATCATGCTAACTATAGGGAAATCAATCTCATGTGTATGAAGCTATGATAGCGAGTAATAGAACATATACTTAGAATAATTACATCAATTTTGGAGAACAAATTCAAGAGCATGGAAGCGATTTCATGTAAAACAATTATGAAGTCTAAATGTGAAAAGGTTCGATAGCTCTAGTGGCCTTCCAATGACCTGGTTAGAAGAGTAGATATATTAGATTCGACCCATGTTAATAAAGGTAGAGGTAGACTTAAAAAGACTTGGTTATAAAGTATTAGAAATGACATTTTTTATTAGATTTACAAGTGAATTTGATTCTTCATAGGACACAGTGGAGAAAAAAGATTCATTTAGTTGACCCCACATATTAGGATATAGGCTTGATGATGATAGACATATGCTTTTTATTGTTCTTGATAAGGTATATGATCAAGTACCATGATAATTGATTTGATGTGCTTTATGGAAAATATGTGCATGTCAAATATATAAAAGTTGATATGTTTTAATTTAAAATTGAATCTTTGATAAAGAAATATTATTAAATCACATGAAAATCAATTTCACATATAAACTAGAATTAAGTTAAGAAGGAAAAGCATGTTGTAGTGAGCATGCAAATTTGACATTGTCTTTCAATAAAATTTAATTTCTCGTGCAGGATTTGTTAAAAAATCTTGCCTCACAAAGTACGATACTCTATTGCCCACCCCATCTTCAAGATAACACAAACTTTGAAGTTATTTATAAACATTTTGCCCTCTGAATGCTCAAAAGATGAAATTTAAAAGATAAAAAAAGAGTTTCTAAAATATAGTAATAGCTAGAGGGAGAGTGTAATGAAGAGGTTTTAATGGACATATCATGAATTGTAGAATAGTTCTTAGGGACATAATTCTTATATAGATTGTGCTAACTATAGAGAAATCAAACTTATGTGTCATGCAATTAAGCTATGGAGCAAGCCATAAAACAAATACAACATCACAACATGAAGCCTTTGTCCAACTATGTGGGGTCGGCTATATGAATCCTTTTTCTCCATTATGTTTATTAAGAGTCAAATTCTCATTTAAATTTAATTTTAAAAAATGTCATTTATAATTTTTTTAGCCTAGTATTTTTTAGGTCTACCTCTACATTTCTTAACACAGGCCAAATCTAATGCATCTACTATCCTAACTGGATAATCGGAAGGGTAACATTTTATGTATTCAAGCCATCTAAGGCAACTCTTTCTAATATTCTCAGCCACTGGAGCTACTCCAACCCTTTCACGTACGTACTCGTTTTACATTCTATCTCTAAGAGTGTAGCCACTCATCCACCTGAGCACTCTCTTCTTTGTAACATTTAACATAACTTTATGCTTCCTTTTAATGGCCAACATTCTGCGCCACAAAGCATTGCAGGTCTCATGACCATCTTTTAAAATTTTTCTTTAAGTTTGAGGGGTACTTTTCTATCACACAATAGGGCCCGATGCATTCCTCCACTTAACCATCCAACTTGAATTCTAGTATTCTACTAATGATATCCCCATCTATTTCACTACAATAGAACCAAGATGTCTAAAACGAGTACTTCTATTAATGACATGATCACCCAAAGTCATAATCCCTCTACTAGATATATTACTACTAAAATTACATTCCATTTATTCTGTTTTAGATCCACTCCAACGAAAATCTTTAGAATCTATGGTTAATCTCCATAATTAAAGTTTTCTTTCACTCCCTCTCTAGTCTTATTAACAAGAAAAATATACAACAACAACAACAGCATTAAGCCTTTATCCCACTACGTGGGGTCGGTTACATGAATCATTTTTCTCCATTGTATCCTATTAAAATTCAAAATTCTCGTTTAAATATAATAAAGAAAAATCATTTCTAATATTTTCTAACCAAGACTTTCTAGGTCCGCCTCTACCTTTCTTAACATAAGTCAATCTAATACCTCTACTTTTCTAATCGGGTCATCGGAAGGCCACCGTTTTTTGTGACCAAACCATCTAAGGCGTCTCTCTCTAATCTTATCTTTTACTGACGCTACTCCAACCTTTTCACGTATATGCTCATTTCATATCCTATCTCTAAGGGTAAAGCCACTCATCCACCTGAGCATCCTCATCTCTGCCACACTTAACTTAGTATTATGCTTCTCTTTTAATGATCAACAAGAAAAATATCATCAACAAAAAACATACACAAGGGAACATTCTCTTGTAAATGTCTAGTAGGAACATCCATGACTAAAGCAAAAAATATATGAGCTTATAGCTGATCCTTAATGTAATCCAACTGAAAGAAGAAAGCACTTGGTCAAACCATCTTGTGTTTGAACACAAGTGACAGCTCCTATATACATATCTTTAATGACTTGAGTATAAATATTATTAACTCCTTTCTTTTCTAAAACTCTCCAGAGCACTTCTCTTAAAATTTTATTATATGCTTTTCTAAATCAATAAATATCATATGTATATCCTATTTATTCTCTCTATACTTTTATCAAACATTTCAATAAATGTATAGCTTCCATAAAAAACCTACCCAACATGAATCCAAATTAATTTTGAGAAATCTTAATATCACGTCATAACCTATGTTCAATAATTCTCTCCCATAGTTTTAGAGTATGTCTCATTAACTTAATTCCTCTATAATTCGTACACTCCTGTGCATCACCTTTATTCTTAAAAATAGGAATCAACACACTTTTTCTCCACTCATTCATTTTGAACAAATTTTTGGGTTTAAGCTATAGAACAAATGCTTAGAATAATTACATTCATTTTGAAGAATTTTTTTAGTGCCTAAAGTGAAAGATCTTTTATGGAAATAACTTTTGTGTTAAAACAATCAATGAAGTGTATAAGGTAAAGAAAAGATCTTTATTTGATTTGTATTGATCTTTAAAAAGCATATGATTGAGTACCATGAGAATTTATTGGACATTCTTTAATACAAAAAATGCGTGTGAAAGATACATTCATGTTCTTTAGGATATTTATAATGAAATATTGATTACTATTAGAAGTAGCTGTGGAGTATTCCCAAGAATTTTCAAATATCAGATGTTAATATTAAGGATTAACAGTGAGCCTATATCTTTTTGCATTAGTTACAAAGATGCTTGTAAAAGATATTCAAAGAAATATGACTTGACTTTGCAAATCTTGTTCTAAGTAGTGACACTTGCTAAAATAAGTAAAAATTTAGAATAATGAAGTTTATGATATTTACATTTAATGGGTAATTAAAGGAAATATTTAGTATTGCTGGAATATAAGGTGCTACCTAGGTATCATAGTATAGAATATGCTGGAATGACATATATTAAAAATAATGGGATTGAAAATAAACTTAGGTGGTTTGGACACATACAACATCATAATTATCATTAGCCTTATGGCCGTTATACCAACTATTTTGGGTCAGTGCTATAAATAGTCAATCTTCATTCATTCAAAATTATTCTTCACAAATAATTTCCAACTTCTATCCAAGTCATCTCTAAGTCTACCTTTTTTTCTTCATAATCCTTTGATGCTAAATTTATCAACCCGTTTAACAGGGTTGCTTTCTATCATGTTGTACATGTCCAAATTATATAATCTTGCCTTTTTTTACCGGTAATATTTCTTTCGTCTTATTCTTTTTTTTTTTTGCTCGTTGATATCATCAAGAAATCTAGTAGCAAAAATCTTGATTTTTTTCGCTTATGCTTTTTGAATGATGATTTATAGAGGACATATCTACTAGCAGGGGCCGCAGGGCGCTGACTGCCATCCCATAAACTCAAGCGGCTACATATCCCTCCTTTGAAGTAAAAATCATCTGCAAGGGCTGATTATAATGAATTTTCAGTAATTTATTTTTGAAGTTATTATGGAGGAAATGATTGCATATGTAGTGCTAAATATCACCTAGATATTTGATTTAAAACATTCTTCTGTAAGTTAATAAAGTTAATTCGCTAGCCTTACCACTGTATTAGGCAATAATGATTATAGTCTGAGAAGGATGGGACAAGGGTTCATTAAACGTTTGTGTACCATTATTTTTTATTAAATATTCTTAAGCTGTGATGGAATGCAAAACCTATTGTTCAAGTAAATTTAGAAATACGAGCATTTAACGTCTCTTATTTTGTTCTCTGGTAGCCTGTAATGAGCATTGAGTTGGAACTTTTTCACTTCTATGAATATTCTCTGATGGTCGTACTCATTGATTAGCTACGGTGTTTCCCTTCTGCTGCAGAGTCAAGCTTTAGCTTCAAGAATCTTCTAATACACTGTTGCCAAGAGAAATCATGGCAGGCTTTTCACGTCGTTTGATTGCCTGCTTGCAAACTGGAAAGCTTGCTTTTTTAGCACTTTTGGTAGCATCTGGAATTGTGTTGCAGGTTTTGGTTAGTATTCTCTACACTTCTAAATATTTCTACCGGCCTTACTTATTTTATGAAGCTAAACATTTACCTGTTCCTCTTTCACTCTCTTATATTTTCGTTATGATGTTGCAGGCTTGTGCTGTATATAATAACTGGTGGCCCATGCTAACAGGTAACAGTTACAGGGATCATAGTTTGATAATGATGGGAATATAATTGGTGAGCAAGATTTTAATGTTCAATTGATTTCACTGCAGCTGTAATGTATGTCATTCTTCCAATGCCTTTGCTATTCTTTGCTGGTTCTGATAGCTCGTCACTAATGTCCAGTGATTCAGATAGGTGAGTTAACTGCTTTAATTGTTAAGGATTTACATGAATGATCTACTTTTATACACTTAAAAACTCATATATGTGCTCTCATGACTTGCATATGTCCTCAGCCTTTACATTCCATCTGTCCAAATTGTTAACAGAATAAAATGATTTGTCCATTGATCATGCCTGCTATGTCTGCCACTTCCCTCTACTGCAAATTGTCACCATGCTTTCCTTGCCATCCATTTGATAGGATAATGATAGGAAGTGCTTGTGAAACTCAAGATAATACTTGGATGAAATTAAATTTCAGCAATCTCTAACACAAACCATAAGTAGAACACAAGAGGAATAGCAAGGGAAATATTGTAATAGATGAATTAGGGAAGAAAACAAATAAGATACAATGGATCTTCAATTGGAGATGAGGGTCAGACTCCCCCAATCTCTAGCCTGCGACTAGAGCTTAAACAAAAACCTAAGAACTATCCAAATTTCAGTAAATACAAGACATCCTAACCCTAGTATACCCCTCCTCCGAATTTTCTCTCCTAAATTGCATTAATTCCTTCATTCAAGCCACCTGGAAGAGGGGTGGAACTCACGTTGGCGGAACTCCTCCGATAAAACTGAGCCGGTTCAGGTTGGTCTGGCTGGACCGGTCCAGTGACTAGTCTAACAATATGTCCCTCCCAAAGACCCTCATTGTCATCAAGGTGGAATGATAGAAATTGATGCTTCACTCTCTCACACGGCTCCCATGCGGCGTCGTAGTCAGGTAGGGTCTTTCACTTTATTAGCACTTCCTTGAGCCCACATTCTCCTTGTCATAGCCCTTTTAACCCTAGGGGTTTCAACACGACTTCCAAGTCCTCAGTCTGTATCTTAGGTAGCTTTGAGCTAACAACATGATCTCCAATAGCTCTCCTCAACTGTGAATCATAGAACACTAGGTGTATGGTAACGGTCGGGGGTAACCTTAATCGGTAAGCCACAATTCCAATCCTCTCCGATATCTTGTAAGGGCCAAAGTATCTGGGTGCTAACTTTTCGCTTCTCCTAGTATCAACCGTTCTTTGTCTATAAGGACAAAGATTGATTAAGTTTAAAATTTATTAAATATTAACTAATTTATAAAAAAAAGGACGAAGCTTCAAATATATCTTATCCTCCATCTCAAACTGTATGTCCTTCATATGCCCATATGTCTGCTTCTTTATGATCTGCTAAGCCCTCGTCGAGTGCTTTTTTAATTCCTCCATCACCTTTTCTCTCTCCTTAAAGTACTGTTCCATTGAAAAAACAGACGTGCTACCCTGCCCAAAATGCACCATTGGGATGGTTCCCTTTCATACAACACTTTAAAAGGAGTCATCTTGGAAACCGAATGATACGAAGTGTTGTACCAATACTCTGCCCATGATAGCCACTTGGCCCACAACTGATGTGTCTCTGAAGCGAAACATTGCAAGCAAATCTCCAAGCACCTGTTAACCACCTCCGTCTGCTCATCTGTCTAAGGGTGGTAAGCGGTGCTTCTCTTCAATACTGTCCTCTGTAACATGAAGAATTCCCTCCGAAAGTGATTGAGGAACACCTTATCTCGGTTGGACACTATATACTTCGGTATCCCATGCAGTTTGATCACCTATCTGATGAGTGTCGCTTCCACTGTCACTATCGTGTAGGAATGCTATAGGGGAATGAAGTGGGCATATTTGCTCAACATGTCAACTATCACCAGAATCATTGTAAACCTCTCAGATCGAGGTAACCCTTCTATAAAGTCCATGTTGAACTCCTCCCATACCCTATCTGGTAGAGTTATGGGTTGAAGTAACCCCCTAGAGTCATGGTAATGTACTTGTTCCACTAACATACCTCACATCTAGCCACCATCTCTTTCACATAGAAGACATAGGATGGTTGAAGTGGAGGAATACATCGGATTTATTATGTGATAGAAAAGTACCACTCAAACTTAAGGGAAAATTATATAAGATGGTGGTTAGACCTGCAATGCTTTATTGCATAGAATGTTGATCATTAAAAGAGAAACATAATATTAAGTTAAGTGTTGCAGAGATGAGGATGCTCAGGAGTAGCTTTACTCTTAGAGATAGGAGCATATACATGAAAAGGTTGGAGTAACTCCAGTGGCAGATAAGATTAGAGAGAGAGTCGCCGTAGATGGTTTGGTCACATAAAACGACGGCCTTCCGATGACCCGAGTAGGATAGTAGATGTATTTGATTTGACCTATGTTAAGAAATGTAGAGGTAGACATAAAACAACTTGGTTAGAAAATATTAGAAATGGTCTTTCTTTATTATATTCTAAATGAGAATTTGACTATTAACATGATACAATGGAGAAAAAAAATTCATGTAGCCGACTCCAAGTAGTTGGATAAAGGCTTGTTGTTGTTATTGGTGTTGTTGTAATTTTTTTTAAATAAAGATGAACATATTTACTTTTTTTCCCTGGTAGAGGGCAACAATTTCTCATTCAGCTGTTGTAGTTAATCCCCATCTGCATAAATGTAAATCACAAAGTTCCATCCACTTGTTTAGACAAATTTTTGTTGTCATATTAGCTTCGTACCAAATTCTTTTTCTTCAGCTTAAAATAAAAATGATTGGCTAAACGAAATTGTTTCTTCCACATTTTCCATGTGCACAGCTGGGTGGATATCACTAAGTTTCTTACAGGTGCGTCTATAGTAGGAAGCATTGCCATTCCTTCCATATTAAAGCACGCAGGCATGATCTGCTTAGGAGCTCTGCTGATGGAGCTCTCTTCCTTCTTTGTCTTTGGCTTGGCCATTCTTTTGTTCCTTGTAATGAATCGAGAGGATGATTACAGTATATAGTGAGAATATGAAGGCGATGAGCGAGTGTGTAAGCTTGTTATTTGATTAATGATTGATCTGTACAGAGCTGCTGCCGCTTTCCTTTAGATTCTGTACATGCTGTGTATCTGCATGGATGTTACAGATACATATTTTTAATAATTACTTTTCTAATCTTTTTTTTTTCTTTTTTGCCCTGTTATTAGTGCCATTATATTTTGAGTGGGCATGCACACTATTAGAAATATTCAATAAAATCCATCATTTTTTTTTTTTGCCTTTATGAATTGGTTTTTGGTCAGCTTTTGTATTATGTATGATAACCATATTGGTTCAGGCAAAAGCAAATAAAATGCTTAGGTATAAAATACTCGAGCAAAGTGCTTGAACATTTTAATTTAAGCTAAGGCTTCGTTTGGGATGGCTTTCTTACTGCTTTTTAAAGTAGTTTTTTAGTTCAAAAATCTGTTGAGTTTTTTTTTTTACTAAAAAATTGTTTTAGAAAGCAGTAAGAAAGTTGTCCTAAACTAATAAGACTTTATTTGGGACGGCTTTTTTACTGCTTCTTAAAGCTAATTTTTAGTATAAAAATTAAAACCATTGTACTATAAAATTGTTTTAAGTAGTAAGAAAGCCGTCCTAAATGAACAGTAAGTCGAAGTTTTTGTTTGGGACAATTTTCTTGTTATTTTCTTAAGTAATTTTTTAGTACAATTTTTTTTTTTTAAAATTTTTGTACTAAAAAAGTAATAAAAAACAGCAAAAAAGCCTAAATGGTGCTAGAATTAGAGTTGGAATCCCATAATGCTTAATAATTTTTTTGAAGTGAGAATTTAATGCAAGAGAGACATATCGTACCAAGTTAAATTAGATTATTGTATTTTTAAGGTTACATATTCGAGCCATATATTTTAGATTTATTGCTCATTATTTAAAAAATAATCTTAATTACAATGTATTAATGTGGCTATTCATTATTCATTAATAACGAGCAAGTTGAATCTACATTGGCTATGCTATTATGATATTAATGAATAAAAGTTGATCACAAATGTATGCAAATTAGCTCACTCGGACTTGAAAATAATAATAATAATAATATTTGCACATATGAATCATCATGTGGTTCATAAATATTTTATGGACAATAATGAAATTGTGCATACTTATTTATTCATGTGTAAAATTGGAGGTTACGAGAGATTCTTGAGTAGGGGTGTCAAAAATGGGTTGTATGTCGGGTTTGGGTTGAATCTGATAATGACCCGATGCTGCTCAACATGACACGAATCTTATCTGATTTTTGAAATGGGTTGATTTGTTGAACTCAAACTAGGCCCATATCACTTTCAAGTTGACCATAATTCAGAATTTTTTGGTCAAATTTAGTCAGATTTTTGGGTCGTGTCAAATATTGACACTCATATCCTTATAAAACAAATTGCAAAAATGGTTCTTGGATTTCGTGAAGAAATACCTAGAGAAATTAGAAATAATTTAGGGGTTTTTGGAAAAAGAGTAATGTTAGAAGTATTAACTTCAGCTCTTAATTTATTAATTTCAGGACCTTCTAATTGAAATCTTCTACTATAGTAAATTTATTATTCAAATGTAATATGCGTTTCTTCCTATCAGCTTATCTGATTTTATCTGTTCTGACTATTTTACCCTTCCATAGCATTTTTCTATATTTGCTAGCCCTTCATCATCCAATGATTTTGGTAGTTGCTTAAAGCTTCCTGAAGCATATCTACATAATTGTTCTTTTGACTGAAAAGCTTCATGTATCAAGATTTTGGGTAAAAAATATACCAGATGATTCGTTTGAGTTCTAGAGGATGAATTTTCATGAGGGATCAAAATTGGTTTATGTAAAAATGAACTTCCACAAATATAACAATGACATTTTCTTGTACTTGGTTTTCTAAAATTTCTATCTTTTCTAGGAAATTTTCTTTTGGATTTTCTCAATATTTTTCTTCTTTTCTTTCAGGGTTTAGGGCATCCTCCGCTCTTGTAAGTGGGGGTTGTTGTGTGGTTGAGTTGTATGAAAGTCTAAATATTAGTGTGAAAGTTGTGAGCTATTCTTCTGCAAACTGTAGTCATCTCCACAAATATAACAATGACATTTTCTTGTACTTGGTTTTCTAAAATTTCTATCTTTTCTAGGAAATTTTCTTTTGGCTTTTCTCAATATTTTTCTTCTTCTCTTTTCAGGGAATCCAAGAACCATTTTTGCAATTTTTTTTATGGATATATCAAGATGTACGTTTGAAGTTTAAATTTAACATTAGAATGTTCTTGCATTTTTCCTATTAGAAATACAACTAATCTTTTGTTCAGCTATGGTTTGAATAATATTTGATTTAGAAATTATTGAATTATCATATAATTTTTTAGTTTTTATTAAATTTAATTAAATCTATCTAACTGTCCTTCTATATCTATTATCTCCCTAAACCCTAAACCCTGGAATAAAATATTTCAATACTGAAGATATTAATATAATACAAAAAATAAAAATACAAATAGAAAAAATAAGAATTTATTACTAATATTTATTTTAACTTTGTTTTTGCAGGTAATTTTGGTCTTTTTGTGCCTCTTGATTTTCTTTTTCTAATTGTTATTCTAATTTTTCAAAGCGTTTTTCATTTATTTTACTTTTTTCAAGTATTCCTTTATATTCTATATTATGTATTTTTGCGGCGCATAAATGACATATTTCTATCATATTGATGGTTTTATTAATTTTAACTTTTTTAATTCATTAATTTGAATAACTCTAGAGATTTTTTTAATTCTCTAATTTTCATTTCTTGGTTTGCTATTATCAAGAAATTCTAAGATTTTTAAGGCTATATGAAAATTTTGATTGGAAGAAAATTGAATGATCAAATGAAGAGATAAAAATGAATATGGATTTAGGAGTAGCCCATAATTGTCATCAGTTTCAGTTTTGTTACTTCTTTTTATTTGCCTTGTTAATCTATCAATTTTCTTCTTATTCAAATATTGTTGTATAATATCGTCTTCGGTTTTAACTATTTTATCCTTTGTTTGATTTTCAACATTATATAATCTTAATAATATTCTTTCAAAATTTAATGGATTATGGGCTAATAAGCAAACTCATCATAAGCAGAGACGATAAATTATCAGATCAAATTGAATGCCTTGAACATCCAGAACTCAAATGAATCATCTGGTACATTTTTGAAGATTATAGAATTTATTCTATCACGGTAATTATAAATTCTATTGAACCAGCATATGAAGAATTTATGGATGGAGCAAAACACATCATAGAAATCCATAAAACTCTGGAAAATATTAAAGCTGAAAAGTAGAGTTTAGGGTTTAAGGTTTAAGTCATGGAACCAAAAATTATACAATATCTCGATTTTGAATTACCTCAAAATAGAAAAAATTTAGTCATTTTTGATAAATACAAAATTAGTTGTTACTTCGATTCAAAATATAGGCATAGTTTGCATAGTAATGATAGTTCTACTAATAGTATTATAGATTTATTAATAAGTTTATCTGAATCTTTTCAAATTCATCAAGAAAAGATATATAAAATTATAGAAAAAATTTCAAATAGTATCATGATTAAAAAGAAAACTTTGGAAGAACTTAATGAAAAAATAAATTATATTAAATGACATGATGAAATAATTACAAAAATTAATAATTATCATGATACGATTTTATTTTTAATTCTGCTCCCCAACCATCTTGAGA
The DNA here is from genome assembly GCF_001605985.2 of Dendrobium catenatum. Lineage (NCBI taxonomy): Eukaryota > Viridiplantae > Streptophyta > Magnoliopsida > Asparagales > Orchidaceae > Dendrobium > Dendrobium catenatum. The sequence goes on along the minus strand of NW_021318805.1, from coordinate 288,335 downwards.
AGCATCTACTATTACTATTTTATAGTCTGTTTCTAAAGGTAGAGTTAATTTTGATAAGGTTTTAATTTGTGTTTTTATTTTTTGTATTATCTTAATATCTTCAGTATTGAAATATTTTTGTCCAGTTTTATTAGTCTTTTTATATAAAGATTTTATAGTTTTTCCTAAATCTTTTATATATGGACGAGCATAATTTAAAAGACCTAAAAATTTTTGTAATTCTTTAGTGTCTTCTATTTTATTAGGAAATTCTAAGATTTTTAAGGCTATATGATCTTGTAATTCGATTGTACCATTTCCAATTTTTTGACCTAAAAAATCAATATATTCTTTGGCTACTTCAATTTTCTTTTTTGATAATATAATACAATTATTAACATGCAACAATATCTGAATAAAATTGTACTAAATTATTTCTAATTTTTATAGGTAAATCGGTTCTTAAGCGAAGAACCATTTTATCTATGCAGAAGACTGTTTAATTCAACTAAAATTCTTTTTAAATGGACCATTCAAAATTTAATGGATTATGGGCTACTAAGCAAACTCATCATAAGCACAGACGACAAATTATCAGATCAAATTGAATGCCTTGAACATCCAGAACTCAAACGAATCATCTGGTACATTTTTGAAGATTATAGAATTTATTCTATCACGGTAATCATAAATTCTATTGGACAAGCATATGAAGAATTTATGGATGGAGCAAAACACATCATAGAAATTCATAAAACTCCGGAAAATATTAAAGCTGAACAGTATGATGATGCTCCTCACTCATCTGTTAATCCAGAGTTATCTAATCAGTCTTTAAAATATTACAGAGCATTGCAAATAGCACAATACAGACGAGGTTTTCCAAAACCTATATTCTACATGCAGTGAGCTTACCAAGATAAAAATATGATCATTTTTCTGCATAGCAAATTAATCAAGTGACCACTATTCAGATTTCGCTATTATGTCAAAGATATTCAGAGTCCAATGTCCTCACCACTAGAGAAATATCTAAGGGATAAGACATCACTCGTTATACGTGCCTCTTTATCATAATTTACACCTAGGGGATAAAGTTTTCCAACCCTATAATGAATGCATTTATGACTACAAATTATTCTTTTTCTATATGAGATAGGTATAATGCTTAATCTAATCATATGATTTAATTAGAGGCTAATATTTGTTCTAATTCACTAATACGTATTTGCCTAACAAAAACTTTTTGGCTAATGCATGTAGATGCAATTTGGCTAATGTTTAAAAATTTATATATAACTAATGTCCTATTCATATCAATAAAATATTTAATTTGACTATTCATAAATTTTGTATGAACTAATTCACTATTCCTATCAATATAATATATTTTAATTAAACGTACCTCTTTATCATAATTTGCACCTAGGGGATAAAGTTTTCCAACCCTATAATGAATGCATTTATGGCTACAAATTATTTTTTTTCTATATGAAATAGGTATAATGCTTAATCTCATCATATAATTTAATTAGAGGCTAATATTTGTTCTAATTCACTAATACGTAATTGCCTAGCAAAAACTTTTTGGCTAATGCATGTAGATGCAATTTGGCTACTGTTTAAAAATTTATATGAAACTAATATCCTATTCATGCCTATATAATATATTTTTTCATCTAAAGGAATATTTATTACGTCATCCGGTTCGCTTTGTAAGTCTCTTTCTTTATATAATAAAGTCTTTGTTTAATTAGTCATATTTCTTATTATTTCTTCTTTTATGGATAAGACATCACTCATTATAAGTGAGTAGTGTGTTGATTATTTCTCCCTTAAAGAATAAATATTAAGAAATATGACTAATTAAACAAAGACTTGAGATGACTACAGTTTGCAGAAGAAGAGCTCACAACTTTCACACTAATATTTAGACTTTCATACAACTCAACAACATGCAGAACTTAGAGAAATAAATGACGAGGTAAATACAATTTTATTAAAATATTTTAATCAAGAATTCCAGCAAATTCTTCAAGCCATAAAAAGGCATATAGACAACTATCCTGACATAGATCGAGCGCAAGAAATTAGAACAATAGGAAAAAGAATTTTAGCTGAATTAAACAGTATTCTGCATAGATAAAATGGTTCTTCGCTTAAGAACCGATTTACCTATAGAAATTAGAAATAATTTAGTACCATTTTATTCAAATATTGTTGTTGAACTCAACACTAAAAATAGTGAAGTAGAAGATATTTTATTCGAGCATGTTAATAAAGAATTAGATATTATTCTAGCAGCCTTACGAAGGCATCTTAAAAATAATAAATGTATTAATTTACTTCAACAAATTAAAACAATATGTGATAGAGTTTTACTAGAAATGGATAATTTTATGCCAAGATACGCTCAGTAGCCATAAAATGATGACATGTAGAAAATATAGCTTTAGAAAAATTATTTCGATAACCAGCCTGATTCACAGGCAATTAGCTTTAATAAAAATTTATTATCTTAGCCTAAATAGAACATTAGTTTTATGCAAATGTTTCAATAGTAAAAAATATATTATATAGGCATGAATAGGATATTAGTTTCATATAAATTTTTAAACAGTAGCCAAATTGCATCTACATGCATTAGTCAAAAAGTTTTTGCTAGGCAAATACGTATTAGTGAATTAGAACAAATATTAGCCTCTAATTAAATCATATGATGAGATTAAGCATTATACCTATCTCATATAGAAAAAGAATAATTTGTAGCCATAAATGCATTCATTATAGGGTTGGAAAACTTTATCCCCTAGGTGCAAATTATGATAAAGAGGCACGTTTAATTAAAATATATTATATTGATAGGAATAATGAATTAGTTCATACAAAATTTCTGAATAGTCAAATTAAATATTTTATCCAGAGTTATCTAATCAGTCTTTAAAATATTACAGAGCATAAGAGATGCATGATACTTCTTCATTTGAACCTAACTGCGGTATCATTACCGCATATTACATTTGAATAAATATAGAACTAGATTTTAGCTAATCTTCATCAAACAGAGATTTTAGCTAAGAGAAAAATTTTCTTAAAGCATTTTGATTATTTCTCCCTTAAGGGAGAAATTCTTTAAGAAAATTTTTCTTTTAGTCAAAATCTTTGTTTGATGAAGATAAGCTAAGAGTTTAAATTAAAGATTTCAAGGTGCTACATTTTTTAATTATTATTTTATAATTTATTTAAGTGATATATTTAATTATAATTAAATTTATATGTTTCAAATTAGATAAAAGGGTTTGTGTATATAATTTATATTTCAACTATTTATAAAATTAATATTTATTAACTAAAAACAATCTTAAAATTCAATATATAGAATTATACCGTGGTCTCACTTTCATGTCGGAGGGAGTAGGGAGATCTCATCCTATAAAACATGATTGATCGATCGGCCCATTTCAAACCGATCAGCGACGGCCGTAGACCGGCGACCTAAATCATCTACGGCGATGCCTTCTCCTCTTCCTCCTTCTCCGAACGCAAAAAGGCGGGTCAAGGCGAAGAAGCCGGACAGGCAGTCACCGACCTTCCGGATCCTCAGGGAGCCGTCTCCAAGTTTATTCCCGTCGAGGGGAGAGATACTGAAGCTTCTTCTAATCGTATTCATCGCCGCATCCGTCGCGGTTGCCTGCAGTTTCGTCTCTGATATCCTCAGCCGCCGTCCTAAGCCTTTCTGTGACAGTGGTCAGGACCCTCAGGATATCGGTGAGCCCTTTTTTAGTTTTTCATTTTCGGAATTCTCGAACTGGTTTATATGTTAGTTTTGAGACTGAATTGTTGGCTTTATTTTAGGCGGTGACTGCTTTGGTTTGACATACTTGTTTTATGTCAATGAACTGGCAAACTTTCATTCCGTTTGGAAGATTTATTTATTTATTTATTTCGATGAATCTGTCGTTTGATTCTAACAGATCTTGGGTTTTCAAATGATAGCTATTAAGTTGAATAAACTTAACGCGATAAGAAAAGTTATATGGGTATATGATTCTTGGTAGCATTCCACTTTTAAGACAGTAACAGTGAAATGAACAAGCACATCTTACTAGATTATACATACATTATGATAAAATTGTGCTTTTAGTGCCAGTTGATGGAAGGTGACCCTTAATTGAAGTTTAAAGGATTTCTTTTTACCATTTAAAGTGTTGTTTACCAAAGAAGGTCTTCTTTGGTAAGACCCTTCAACACTATGCCAGTAACTGAATTTAAATTTTAGTTAGAAATGAAACCCTCAAACTTAAGGGAAAATTCTATAAGATGGTGGTGAGACATGCATTACTTTATGGTGCAAAATGTTGACCATTAAAAGAGAGGCATAAAAGTAAGTTAAGTATTCCAGAGATGGGGATGCTCAGGTGGATGAGTAGCTTCACTTTTATATACAAAATGCGAAATGAGTATACATGTGAAAAGATTTGAGGAGCTCCAGTGACAGATAAGATTAGAGAGAGTCGTCTTAGATGGTTTGGACTCATAAATCTCAAACCTTTCAACGACCTAGTTAGGAGAGTATATGCAGTAGATTTGGTCTATGTTAAGAAAGGTAGATGTAGACCTAAAAAGACTTGGTTATAAAATATTAGAAACAACCTTTTCTTATTAGATTTAAATGAGAATTTGACTTTCACCATGACACAATGGAGAAAAAATATTCATATAGTTGACCCCATGTAGGTGGGATAAAAGGTTTGATGATGATGATGATGTTGTTGTTAGAAATGAAACCAATCCTATTGATTGCAAGAGAATTGTAGCACCTAGGGGAATCTTACGGTAGATGGATGAGTCATGCTGCCTCTTTGATTAGTGCCGAACTAAAGTGCTCTTTGATTGAGACATTGTTGTCCTTTAAATGGTGTATGGTATACAATCAAGTTGCATCACATTTGAGATCAATCATGGGCCGTTATCCACCTAAATATGGTGGAGTGAGTGATGGAGGCCCTTGGAAATAATATTAGTATTGATGAAGATCTGAATCAGATTGCTAGGTCTATGTTGATGGTGATTTGAAATGGATGTTCAGATTTGCGAGAATCTCGGGTTTGCTTCATCAATTTCAATCAATGGGTTGGCGCAAATTTTTATGCAATCAAGCAATTTAGGAACTAAAGGAGCCATCATTCTTTAGAATCTCATGGTAAGAAATCTTTGAGCTAGAATCATGACATTCTTGATCAAAACATTGGAATTAATTAGGAATAATTTATTAGTGCCATTATCATAAATGTTTATTTATTTTGGCTGAGAAAACTGTTATGAAACTTTAGAAATATGCTTATGAATGCCATTTTTTTATTTAAAAATTTTATTTGACCAAAATGACATGGAAAGCCCCATTAATGAATACTCTTTCTTGGGTTATATATTGCATCTTGATGAAATCAACATATTAAAACAATGTGATGCACAAAGATTCTAGGGTAGGGTTTCCTAATGCAACTAATATGATATGTTATACGCTTTCATATAAAGAAAGTCGAGGATTCACATATCACATGCCGCCAATTAATCTAATAGCTTCTTTAATTAAATATAAACGAGCAATAGTAAAGTTTAAAACTTATTAATAATGAATTACTCAAAATAATTTGAGAATTTTGGTAAGAAATTGGGATAATAAAAAAATTGACGAGCACAATTAATTCCATAATTTGGATTTTCAATGTGCTACTTCTGATCAAAATCAAGTGCACTAAGCAAGTTGATGTCAAATAATGTAAATGAAATAAAACTAGTAATGAAAATAATGAAGTAAGAAAAGGAAGGATGCGTGTAAGTGCAAATTGATGACTTTACCCATAATTAGGTAGTCACTCTTCTATCACATTCAAAGGAATCACGCATTAACTTGCACTCAGAAGAATGAAAATTCGAAAGAGAAGATTTCTTCAAGCTAGATTTGAAAATTTTCTTCCTTAGAGCCACTAACCTGTCACGAATATTTAATTTTATTTACTATCCTATCAGCCACCAATTTAAGCTTCACCCACAGCCATCCATGGATGACCCTGCCCTGAAAGCTAATGAAAAAAGGTGCGCACAAAAACCAATCAATCCAATTTCTTGAGCCACAAGTCACCCAAACGCATGCATGTAAAAAATTCCCTAACAGAAGGTGCGTAGGACCTGGATGCCACCTGTAGCCCAAAAGCTTCAAAGCACCATACGGTAATCATGAATATGACAACCCTTTGCACACCAATCTCGTGACCTAGGGAGCTGCAAGATGCAAAATTTCTGCGAATTTATAAAAAATACAGGAATCAACAGCCACTAGCCTTTACAACACCAAATTCAAATCTGAGGATAAGTGCAAGCTTTCACCGTTCAACATTACAAAAACCAGTAGCTGTTATTATCATATGTGAACCAATAACTATTATTACCATATGAGACAAATAAATCATCCACCGCCCCAACCAGCCAAATGATGTGGAAGTTCCACTGCCAAAAGGAGATGCAAATGTTGTACCACATGAGATCGCATGACTATGTCAGCCTGTTTGTAAATTTCTTACCACTATTTTTTATGCTTTTCTGAATTGAAAAAAATGATTAATAAAGAAATCTGTTATATCTTCTTTTTAACGTGCTGCTGTGACAGATATGTGTGAACCTTGTCCTGAAAAGGGTCGGTGTTCTAATGGCAAGCTGGAGTGTTTGCATGGTTACAAGAAGCAGGGGAGGATATGCATAGAAAATGGGCAACTTCACCAAACAGCTAAACAACTTGTGAGTCCTCGTTATGATATCTCAGTTCCTTCAAAAAGAAGGATGATCCATATCTCAGATTGATATGGTTCTAAAAGGAACAAGTAAATTTAAATGCTCCAAAGTTTCATGCAGCTTTGTAAAAGGGCACAAAAACTTTTATGTTACAAACAAAGCACACCAGGCGGGCATAACTAAAGCTTGCTCTGAAGTTATGAACCACACGCCTTCCTTCTAAAGCATCAAGTGCTCCTACAACACAATCCAATTAGACAAGCTTTTTAATTTTTAATAGATTTGATACTTATTTAAGATTTGCTTGTATTTACTATTTGTAATGTCTCTCGTTATAACCATGCTTTGATCTTATTATATTTTCTGTATTCATCTCCTGTCATTATTGCTTTTCTTCATTATTATATGCTTTTAATGCCGAGTTTTAAAAGTAAATTTAAAATACATTCAGAATAGGTTTCTCCATCTCTTCTTTTTGTTTAATTGTACCATGTATAATTTTCATATTTTTTCCTAGAATTTTTTTTTGTGGACTGATTTCATTATTTTGCACTTGTGTTTCTTCCATGAGTTATCTTAGTTTTTCTGTCTCAGTAATATGATTACTCTATCTAATTTGACTTACATGTTAAAATACACATTTAATGTCTAGAATTGTTTTTGTTAAACTTGTATTAAATTTTTTTGGAATGTAACTATAAGTGGGATGTCCAAACAGTTTGGCAAGGTTGCTTCTGATGCTGATAAATGAAGTATGAGTGGAATGCACTTTAGTTTATTAAAACACTTCTTTGATTTTGCAATTTTAAGCCAAAGAAAAAAAGATAGAAAGAAACCTGTTCTTTGCAGTGTGTTTGGTTCGGAAATCCTAAGAAAAAATATGCATGCCATTAGCGTGTTTTTAATTTCTTACTACTCTCTAAACATGCAGGCAAAGGTGGTAGAAGATGATGTTTGTGGTTCATATGCTCAAGTTTTATGCAACCGAGCTGGGAAAATTTGGGTCTGTTATCTTGATAAACCTCATGGTTTTGATGCTACTTATTTACAGAACTTCTGGTATTGATATTGTCTCTTTTTTATTGCCGTGTATACACTTTAAGATTGTGCTATTGAAAAGACCTACATAACTCTAGTTGTTATTCTGACAACTGATGCTTCAGTTTGAAGAAGGTGATGTTGAGAAAATACTGGATGATTACAAAGCAAGAGAAGATATTAGATTAGAAGATGATAATTATAAGCTTGCAATACATAAGGCTTTGGAAACTGTGCAAGGATCCCTAGAAAAGAAGACAGATTCAAATGGGTAACTACTTGTTCTTCTTCCATCTCAATTAATTACAAACCAATATTCTTGATGGAGAATGTAGCTAGCTTCAACTACCTCCTTTGTACTTGGTCTGTAGGAGCAAGGAATACAAGTGCCCCCAACCGCTAGCTGAACTTCACAGACCTCTTGATTGTTGCATTCGTCAGTGGCTTTACAGACATATTTTACTTGTTACTGGTGTTTTAACAATTGTAAGATATGGAACTGATCTCTGTAGTATATTTGTACGGTTTTAGTTTCATGAATTATAGACTTGTTTGCCTAATAGCTATGCATTTGTTTTTGTTTCTGCAGGTCATATGTTTGACAAGGTTTTTTTGGATTTTGCATCGGAAAAAGATTGCGTCTACCAGAGCTGAAAAACTTTATGAGGAGGTACACTTGGTTGTTCTCTTCATATGTGATTTTTCTATTACCCATTTTTGTACTATTTGCGGAGCTGCTTCAATTGCTTCTCACATTGATGTTTAAGTTGGCAATATTTTTCCCTGTACTTGCTGAGAAAGGCGGGATGTTTTCATGCTGGCTTAAAAGAACGGAAAAACTAAACAAGGAAGAAATGAAAGGAGTAATTGAGTAAAAATGTTTTTCATTTTTTTTCCTACAAGCAGGATCTGCTTACCATCAGCTGGCTCACTTCGTAGTTTTTTTTTTTCCTGGTGAATATATTGGTTGTTGTTTTAACTAGAGTTAAACTTCGCAGTGTTTGTTTGTTTGCTTAAAAAGTAAGTTTTAGTGGACTTATTTGTGTTCAGATATGGGTTAGATATTGATGCCAAGGTTCATGATTGTATGGTAGAGGTCGGTGATGGAAGCAACTGGATTAGTATCATACTATACTCGTAAAACAGTCCATTATATGTTTATAGATAATATTTTACTAACAATTTGTGTGGTTGCTCTCATGGCCATTTCTTTGTCTTTTATTTGCATGAAGATACTGATGCCAAGTTTCTGCATGCCACAACTAGCAATGCCTAACATCCACTACTGTTATTAATTCTATTCTTAAATTCTTGATTCATGAACTTTGGGAGCGTCACTCTGAGGCCAAGTTTTTTGTTTTTTGTTTTTTTTTTCTTGGCATGAACTCTTGGGCCAAGTTATTTTTATTGTTTTTTTTTTTGGGGAAATTCTGGACCTCATACTTGGTTGTGTAAAGCATAGGAAATTCGTTGTCGCTCCCTTGTTTTGGCACTGATTTAAGAACTCATTGTGTATCACCAAAATTATTTAGAGGGAAGCAATCTCGCATCAGAGAGATCATGACAAGTAAGACTTTCTTTTTTCCTTTGTCCTCTATGGATTTGTTAGTGTGTTCAGACTTCAGACAAAAGTTTTGGTCGCAAAGACACTTTTTGGGTTGTATGCTACATCCTATAATTGATCCCTAATAGTTGGGATATGCATCCCAGTTGAACATCTCTTTCCTTTAAACCCATGCTCAGAACTCCTAAAATAACTCTTTTGTGACAAACATGATGAAAGATATTGGCTTTGTTGCGCATATCCATTGTTGTAGACTTGTAGCCAGTTGCTCCCTTTCTTCACACGCCTCAGCGTTTATGTGCTAGAATATATTTTGTTCTGAACTGGAGGGCATTTTCAGGTTTGTGAAATCCTTGAGGAAAACGCCGTGAGAGCAAGAACACAAAATGAAGGAAAGCCTTGGGTTGTTGCCTCTTGGTTAAGAGACCATCTACTTCTACCTAGGGAAAGAAAGGACTACACATTATGGAAGAAGGTATTCTCACTTATGAATAGTTCCATGGTAAAACATACTTTTTAGAATATTGTCTTTTGTTTTTGCTAGAAATTATTGTTTCATTGCTTCGAGCATTCTTGTTGAATCATTAAACAGTTTCTGTGACTATTTTCTTTGTTTCACTTAGACTATTGCCACATCTTTTTTTTTTGTTTAATGGTAGAATTTTAGGGCCGTCACTTTTGGTTAACAATGTTAGATGCTCACCCAGCAGGCGGTTTGTATTTCCACTTATGATGATAGAAATAGGTCTGTAAGCGGATTGCTGCTCATGGAGCGAGAAACAGCAATTCAAGGTGAGGCGAGTGCTGAAACACTAGAAAGTTTTGAACAATGATAGCAATAACATAAAATGTTGCAGGAAAAGAAAAACAAATTCAGGATGGCAGTAATTTGGTTCAAACGATTGTAAAACAGCAGAAAAACATAAATTGTAAAAGAAACATTTTAGAAACTAAAAGAAATGCTAGGATTAGGGCTTTTGGTTAACGATGTAGGTTTAAGTTTTGAAGGTAGTAACCATTTTTTTGTGGTTAGTGATTATGCAGACGATGCTGATGGTACTGTTGCAAACTTCTCGGATTCACCTAAAAAAATACCGTTCTTTAATCACAGAGAAATCAACGTCATTTAGTAACCATGGTTCATGCAGAATTGCAGTACTAATAATGAAAAGTGCATAAAGCCCCAAAGCTGATATGAGGTTTAAAATCTTTCTGTTTTGCAAAAGATTAAGGATCTTGTGATAAATATTTCAAACATTATGAAATCAGCATTTTTAAGCTATTCCATTTGGTTTTGATGTCGTCGGACTACTTAAAGGTACAACTGTTGAACAATTTATAATTATCTCTGAAACTAGCAAGGTGAGGCGATTTTTAATGTTTAATTTTGATTGTGTAGTCTTGCCTCAATTTTTTTGTATTGCAGCACGAATCACCTTTTGTTTGATGCCACGTGTTGACGTGCCAAGAAAAACTTCCTTTTTTAATATCTATGCTAAATTGGATCTGTAATTTGCAGCTGCATGTTGCTGTTTATGTTTTATTTCCTTTTCATTCTACTTGCCAAATGTCCAGAATCACAGACCTGTTAGCCCAAAAGAAAAAAAAAAGTTTGTTTTTTAGCTTTGCTGATCAAATCCACTTGCACTTTCATTCTGTCCCTTTCGTAGGTTGAAGAATTGATCCAAGAGGACTCCCGCATAGATCAATACCCAAAGCTGATCAAGGGAGAATCCAAAATTGTTCTAGAATGGCAAGGTGCCCTTTTCTTTTTTAAAAATCTTAGTGGATTTTAGTTTTGTTTTCCCTAATATTTAGGACATTGCTTAATTTCCTTTCATTTTTTGTTCACTTGGATCAACTAATGCTAACTCGAATTAGGTAAAATCAACACCTAAGATTAATCCTATCTTATTTTTGGCATTTTATCGGGTAATTATCTTTTATGTGTCTTGAGATTTTGCTAAATAGCATATTCCTCGCATAGGTAATATGAAATACCTCTCTTTTGTGATTTTTTTATCTAATCTACTAAAATAGTGATAGGAAATACTTGAGTTTGCAAGCAAACCTATCTCTAATTGGTGAAAACAGCGAGAGTAATGCAAAATTTGGGTGAAAACAGCCCCAAAACGTAGATTGCAAGAAGAGAAACAAAGCCAAAACAAATACGAAGCAAGATACAATTGATCCTCAATTCGAGAGGAGGATATTCTCTCCCAAATCTCTAGATAAGAGAGTCTAGAGTCCAAACACCAAGAAACCCTAATTCCAATCAATCAAAACATGAAAAACTCCCTAATCCCCCTCATTCTCTTGAATACAAAATATTTCCTAATCAATTTTCCCTCCCAAGCCTAAACCGCCCCCTCTGTTTAATTTTCAAAACACAAGGAGGAGTGGGGCCCGCCCGTTTAGGTGGACAAAGCCAAGGAGGCGGAAGGAGTCCGCCTCCTATAAACAAATTGAGCCAGCCCCCTTTGGGCCGGCTGGACCGGTTCACTGTGAATAGGTCTAACAAATAGTTCTTTTGCCCTGGAGATAAAATAATAAAGAGTATTGACGCACACAAGCTCGAGCGCACATACACACTTATATATTATATTATATTATTTATATTTATATTTTTCACAATTTTATTTGGTTGATGTTGCACTTACTACAAGGAAATTTGAGTTTATATGCCAATAAATATGTTTGTTATTTTGTTTCTTGGGGAAATATGCTCAAAAGTTCCGTTTAGACTAAAATGCCCTTGTTTTAGATCGTTGACCCCCCCACCCCCCTCCTTTTTTTAATTTGATGCCACCTCATTTAATTTGAATGACATTTGAATAAGGCTTTAACAAAATTCGATCAAGGTTGATAAAATATGTGATAAAAATTTGATCTACGATCGAATATTCTTTGAACCCTAATCAAAGAGTAGTTGTTATTGGGGAATTTTTTTTTTGATCGGTGCTTTAAGATGGTTCAAAAAAGACTTAAATAAAACATTGTTAGAAAAATTTATAAAAGAGTAAAAGCTCGAAATAAACCCCACATTAATTCTCAAATTAGTCACAGAGTTTCGTATTGCCCCAGTTTGGTCCCTCAACTATTAAAAATTATATTATTTAGTCCCTAGGTTAGATTTGTCATTTAAATTAATGAAAAAATTTGAAGAGCTTCGCTTATTTATGGGCATTTTGGTAAAACTTTTTGTTACATGCTCCCTCGCCTTCCCACTATAAGCAATGGAGATTGAATTATGCGAGGGAGAAGCTACGAACAAGGCTACACAAGTGAGCATGCCATGAGCGAGACGCACTGCGACATGCTTTGAATCGCATTCCTGATTCGTGTGCGATTGCGAGGCAGACAACGTACTGTGAGCGAGACACCGTGCGGGTCTGTTTGGATACATGAAGAAAGATGGCTACCTTCACGACGAGGAAGCTCCCGTTATTACTTCATACCTTACAGAAGAATGAAGAGATGTGACTTTAGATCTGACAGGAAGGAATGTTGTCAAAGGAGCTTTCTTTATTAGATTTAAATGAGAATTTAACTCTTAACATGACACAATGGAGAAAAAAAAGATTCATGTAGCCGACCCCACGTAGACAAAGGTTTGATGTTGTTGTTGTATACAAGTTCCAAAATGTCTATAGAACAAAGTGTAACTTGAGAATGTTAAATGTCCGAACATTCAGTTCACTGCATTTGGCTTCCATATTTAATCATATTCATGTGTGCTATAATGAATCAGTTCTCTGCATTTGGCCTCCATATTTAATCATATTCATATGCACTAAGGTGCTTTCAGCTCCAATTGATCTTTGCGTAGTGTAATTAAACTTTTTCATTGCTTTCATCGTTCTTCAAGCAATTTAGCTACTTCATCACAAATTTGTGCCGTTGTTCGGAAACCTGTGCTAATTCATAAACTTGAAATCACTTAGTGAAAAATTAGTAAATTTCAATTATATATATTTTATCATCAAAATCAAATTCATATAGCTTGGAATCATAGGGTGAATAATTGTGTTATGTAATGAATTTGTAAAAAGATTAGGTGGAATTTAGCGACAAAAAAAAAGAGGAAATCTTCAAGTTCATGTAGCTCTGCTTCTCTCGATTGAATTGGCATTATTCAAAAGGGCGAAATCCTGTTTGACAGCTTTTTTTGTAGTTTTCCACCAGTCTCTAGATTTTGGAATTGCTCCTTGGTACCAAGGCCACAAATCTATTATTGAAAGGTGTTAGGAAATACTTGAGTTCGCAAGTAACCCTAAGGGAAATACTTGAGTTCTCTAGCAAACCTATCTCTAATTGAGGAAAACAGCTAGAATAATGCAAAATCTGGGTGGAATCAGCCCCAAAACGATAGATTGCAATAAGAGAAACAAAGTCAAACAAACAGAAGCACAAGATAACAAATGATCCTCAATTCGAGAGGAGGATCTTCTCTCCCAAATCTCTAGACAAGAGTCCAAAGCCCAAACGCTATGAAACCCTAATTTCAATCAATCCAAATATGAAAAACTCCTAATCCCTCTCATCCCCTTTAATACAGAAGATTTTCTAATATATTTTTCCTCCCAAGCCCTAGCTGCCCCCTTTGTTTAAATTTCAAAAACAACGGACAAGTGGGCCCCCCCCTATGGGCGGGCCAAGCCAAGGGAGGTGGGTGAATTCCACCTCATGTAGATCTGCTGAACCGGTCGTTGAGTCGACTAGGCCGGTTCAGCCTGAACTGATACATCAATACCGCCCTCCCAAAGAATCACCTTGTCCTCAAGGTGAAAACCAGGAAATTGTTGTTTCACCCTTTCGTATGGCTCCCACGTGGCCTCATTGTCAGGAATGTTCTTCAACTGGATTAACACTTCCTTAGTTTCCTCTTCTTTCTGGCGAACTCCAATCAACTCTAAGGGTTCCAAAACCATATCTAAATCTTCAGTAAGTGTCTCTGGTAGCTCGGGGTTGGCTGATAGTCACCAATGACCTTTCTCAACTGCGATACATGAAAAATTTGATGTATAGTCGCCATTGGTGGTAGTTTCAGTCGATATGCTACTGTTATGATCTTCTCCAGCACTTCGTAAGGCCCAAAGTACCTTGGAGCTAGATTCTTATTCCTCCTGTTGGCGACTGTATTCTGTTTATACGGTCAGAACTTCAAAAACACTCTCTCCCCCACTTCAAACTGGATGTCCCTCCTATGCCCGTCCGCTTGTCTCTTTATAATCTGTTGAGCCCTCTGCAGACGTCTCTTCAGTTCTTCTAGCACTCTATCTCTCTCCTCTAAGTATTGCTCCACTGAAGAAACGGGAGTACTGCTACTCCCAAAGTGTACCAATTGGGAATGATCCCTTACGTACAACACCTTGAACGGAGTCATCTGAAAAACAGAATGAAAAGAGGTGTTATACCAGTCTCAGCCCATGATAGTCACTTAGCCCATAGTTTGGGTGTCTCCGACACGAAACATCTCAAGTATGTCTCCAAGCTCCTGTTCACTACTTCCGTCTGACTATTCTTCTGTGGGTGGTAAGCTATACTCCTTTTCAGCACTGTCTCCTGCAATTTGAACAACTCTATCCAAAAAAAAGGAACACCTTGTCTCTATCTGATACTATCGCCTCAGGGACCCCATGTAATCTGGCTACCATCTCCTCTATATCTTTATGCATCCCCTTCCAGTACAGCTCTGAAGCTAGCCTCCTGTATGTCTTTTGTATACCAGAATAGCCACCAACCGCGCTTCTATAAAACTCTTGAAGTAAGTTTGGGATGTGGATCGTGATTCGAGGCATCACAAATCTCCCATGATACAGCAATTTGTATCCCTCCAATTAGTAGTTTGTATCCCTCCAATGAGTAACCTGGGTGGCTACCCTCTTCTTTCTATAAATCTGACCTGATCCTTCCCAATTCTTCATCTCTAGCACTTTCTTCTCTGATCTATGATGGCCTCCCAATCAAGCATCAAAGGAATTGATAGTGCCACTGTCTGCAGCTCCCCCATACATCTGGACAAGACATCTGTTGCCTTGTTCTCCACCCCTGGTCTATAATGAATCTCAAAATCGTACCCCAGTAACTTGGACAACCACCTTTGATGCTCCTCTATCACCATCCGCTGTTCTAGCAGGTATTTCAAGCTTCGCTGATCTGTCCTGACAATAAAATGTCTCCCAAGTAGGTAGGGCCGCCACTTCTGGATGGCCAAAACGATGGCCATTAATTCTATCTCATAAACTGACTTTAGTCTGGCTCTCACAGTCAATACCTGGCTGAAATAGGCAATTGGCCTACGACTCTGCATAAGAATTGCCCCTAGCCCGTACCCGAACGCATCTGTCTCCATAATGAAAGTTTGAGTGAAATCTAGCAAAGCTAGGACCGACACCGTAGGCATCGCCTTCTTCAGGCTCTCAAATGCTGATGTGGCCGCCTCCCCCTATAGGAAGCCGTCCTTCAACTACTCAGTGAGTGACCATGCTATGGTATTGTACCTTTTTACAAACCTTATGTAGTACCATGTTAGTCCTAGAAATTCCCTCAACTCCTTTAGATTTCTCGGCACTGGCCACTTTAGCATTGCCTCAATTTTGAATTAATTTGCTGCCACACCTTTTGATACAACATGGCCCAAGTACTCTACACTGACTCGGGCGAAGCAGCATTTGTTTAAGTTGGCACTCAGTTGATACTCCTATAGTACCTCTAACACCCTTTTCAAATGCTCATAGTGCTCCTCTGTTTTGTTGGGACCAGGATGCCGTCAAAGAATATCAATACAAATCGTTTGAGATAAGGTTTAAAAATCTTATTCATAAGGGTCTGGAAAGTAGTGGTAGCATTGGTGAGGCCAAAAGCATCACCAGGAACTCATAATGTCCCTCATGAGTTCTAAAGGTCATCTTGGGTACATCCTCTTTTATCCAGATCTTATGGTAACCTAATTTCAAGTCTATCTTGCTGAAGATCATTGTTCCGCTCAATTCATCTAACAGCTTATCAATGACTGGTATAAGAAACTTGTCAGGTACAGTTTCCTTGTTGAGTGCTCTGTAATCCATACAAAAATGCCAGCTGTCATCATTCTTTTTCACCAATAGAACTGGACTAGAGAAGGGACTGATGCTGGGCCTGATGATTTCCGCCTCCAGCATATCTCTAATCAACTTTTAGATTTCATCTTTCTTGAACTGAGGGTAGCGATAAGGTCGTACACTGATGGATGACACTCCCTCTCTCAATATGATGGCATGCTCCTGCTCACTCTATGGTGGCAATCCTTGAGGTGGCTGAAACACCTGTTGGAACTGCTGAATCAACAGGTGAATGGAGAGGGGTATGTCCTCTCTCTCCAATCTCGCTCCCTCCAAACTGTGCAACTCCACCAAATACCCTTCGCCAGCCAACTGAATATCCATCAGCATCGTTTTAAGAGAAACCAGGGATTTGGAAAGCCCCGCATCTCCCTTAATCATCACCTTCCGTCCATCTACCATCAACTCCATCGTGAGTGCTTCCCAATTAACTTTGGTGTTTCCCAAAGTTTGCAGCCATTTCATCCCCAGGATGACATTTGTACTCCCAAGCTCTAGTGGAAGAAAATCTTCCCTCACCTGAATCCCCTGGATCATCAGTCGCACTCTTATGCAAATCCCCTGGCCTTTATCCACCTTCCTCGTACCCATCATCATCCCATAGCAGCCGGTATCCACCAATCTCACTCTCAATTGGTCGACGACCTGGGTGTAAATGAAATTGTGAGTAGCCCCACTATCAATCAACACCTCAATCTCCCTGTCATCTATTTTTCCCTTCATCTTCATGGTATGATTCGTAGTGAATCTTACCACTGAGTTTAGGGAAACCTTAGCCAGATCCAAATGTAGCTTCTCCTCCATCTCCTCCTCACCTCCCTCCTCAGTTTTCTCATCATCGCAGACGATGAGAACCTGAAGAGTTTGGTCCTTGCACCGATGCTCTGGCGTGTACTTTTCATCGCATCTGAAGCACAACTCCTTAGCCTTCTTCTCTTGCATCTCTTTCTCTGTCAGCCGGTTGAAATTTCCCTCGCTTCCTCCTCCTCCTATCTTCTCCTTGGTGGCCTCTCGACTCCCTCATGTTGCAGGACTTTTAGGTGCTAAATGGGTGGTCGTCATCCTGTAAGTCCCATATGTGCTGCTACACCTGGCTCCCCTCTCCAGATTCCTTTGATTTTCCACCAGTTGGGCCAACTTCATGGCCTCCCCCAAGTCATGGGGCATCAGGATCTTCACTGCTGCTCGGATCTCCGCCTTCAATCCCTTCATGAAATTTTCCTCCTATATTGTATCTGAGAGTCGCTCCACCCTGCTAGCTAGGTGCTCAAATTGCTCTCAGTAGTCTGCTACTGATCCCTCATGTGTCAAAGCAAATAACTGCTCATAGAAATCTCCTCACTGGTCGGTTTGGAAACGTTATATTATACAATCCTTGAATTCCCTCCAATTCCTGATAGGCCTCCTCTGGTCTCTTCACTGATACTACGACATGGCTTTTCCTTCCAAGCACTAGCCTGCTGCTGTCAGCTTCTCCTCCTCCGTCAACCCATTGACGGCGAAGTATCGCTCCACCTTATAAATCCACCCATAAGCATCTTCTCCTTTGAATATGGGCATCTTCAACTTCCTCACCTTCTGGTCGCAAACTTTCCCCTTGATTCTTCCATAGTTTCCCCTCTCCAATGTTCTAGGCCCACCCCATTTTTCCCGGTTTTCCCTTGCACTGCCATAGCCCAAACCCCATTTGAAATCCTCCATTCTTTCCACAAAATCAACACCTCGACGGCCATAGTATTCCTCATGGCGTTCCCCATATCCACCTATTTCTTCCCTCTGGACAGGCTCTGGATGGGGTGTTCTTCCTTCTACTTCCACGATCTCCACCTCATCTTCCTCCCTACCGATTTCAGAATTCTTACTTTTTCCTTCCATCCCTTTTGCCACTGAAGGCGCCGTTTAATTTTAAATTTCCAACATTTTCTTCATCATATCTCGGAGGTCGGCGACTTGTCCCTCCACCGTCATTTTGATTTGATTCTCCCCTTCAAGCCTTTCCTCCAAGGCATCCACTTTTTTGGCCGCCATCACAATCCGGAATTTGTAGATTCACAAAATCAGGATTTTGGAGTAAAAAGAAAAAACAACTTCTTCCTATTTTGAGTGAAAAATTGCTACTGGAATTCGCCGAAAACAGTCCTCCACTGGTCCCAAGACTTGCTCTAATACCAATTTGATACGAAATACTTGAGTTCGCAAGTAACCCTAAGGGAAATACTTGAGTTCGTAAACAAACCTATCTTTAAATGGGGAAAACAGAGAGAATAATGCAAAATCTGGGCGAAATCAGCCCCAGAACGATGGATTACAATAAGAGAAACAAAGCCAAACAAACAGAAGCACAAGATACAAATGATCCTCAATTCGAGGAGTAATTATTGTGTTCGGACACCGAACGCGTCCAGAGACCAATAACAACGCGCCATGTCACCTGGAGCTCGGTACCGAGCACTCGGTATCGCTCGGTATACGTCCGGATTTTCGATTTTTTATTCAGATGTAATAACTTTTCCAATTTGAGAGGAGGATCTTCTCTACCAAATCTCTATACAAGAGAGTCTAGAGCCCAAACGTCAAGAAACCCTAATTTCAATCAATCCAAACATGAAAAACTTCTAATCCCTCTCATCCCCTTTAATACAAAAGATTTCCTAATATATTTTCCCTCCCAAGCCCTAGCCGCCCCCTCTGTTTAAATTTCGAAAACACGGACTGATGCAGGACTATTTAGATGCAATTTTTATGAGTTTCATTTAGGCTTTGCACAACTCTTTGATTAGAATAAGTTTCGAATAAAATTACTAGCAATTATCCACGTCGAGTAAAACACTAAAGGAGTTAATCTTGCGTAGGCTAAATCACATGCGCCAAATTTTGAACATTCAAAATAATTAAGAAAATAAAAGCAACACAGAATAGTAGCTTCCAACTTAATCCCTAATCTAACAATGAGATTTAGGCTGCATAGAAAGCACACTCAATTCCTATGATTTACTAAGCTTAGCAAGAGCATTCGGAGGAGACTTTGGTGACTACAATCATATCGATGAGAATTCAGATTTAAAAGAAATAAGATGCAAGCGAGAAGGAAACCTTTGCATAGAGAGACGTGGAGATCATCCAATCAATGCCGTCGAGGTGCTCATCAAGGGATCCCGTCATTCATTGGTGCTTGGAAGTAGAATCTCCTTGGTCGTTGCTCCGTCTTGCACGTGGGTACCAAGAAACTGAGGTTTCTCCTTGCAAATGAATAGGAGACAAAAGCTCAAAGCTTTAATCCCAAAATCTGAAACAATTTCAGATTTGAATCTCAAAATCTGAGAACAGATTCAGATTTCTAACAAGAATCTGAGATGAATTTCAGATTTAGTAGCCTAAGAGGTAGAGAAAATTGAAGGAGAAGTTTAGCATTACGGATGAACAGAAAGCTGAGAGTAATTCCAATCCACAGGCTCTGAACTAGAATAGCTAATTGAAGCAATTCGGAGAAAGAGGAGACGGTGGAAATAACAGGAAATCTGAGGGATTTCTATTCCCTAAATCAATGAATTGATTTGGGTAATAGATTAGGAAATAGGCTGATGGAATTCGGCTAAGGCTAGGAGTTGGAAATATTTCCAAAGGTAGGTGATGGGGATATCAGTTGGAAAGTCTACCGTCGACGTGGCCGTAGATCTACGGCCACGATGTACCCGATGTATTTTTGATTTCAGCATGATCGTTTTATTTGATGTAATTTTTATTTCTGCACTTTTCCCTTTTTACCCTTGCTTGAGGGATTGAGTCTTGTAGCCCCTCGAGGGTATTTTAGTCTTTTATTTTTATGACATTGTAATGGG
>NW_021318805.1:255335-267864 GCF_001605985.2 Dendrobium catenatum | reverse complement strand
TTCTGTCTGTTAGCCACTGATTATGTCCGTAGGGCCTTAGCTTTAAGAACACCTTCTCCGCCACTTCAAACTGCATGTCCCTCCTGTGTGAATCCGCCTGTCTCTTCATAATTTGTTGTGCCATATGCAGATGTTTCTTCAACTCTTCTAGCACATTGTCCCTTTCCTCCAAGTACTGCTCCACTAACGAAACTGGTGTGCTTCCCTTCCCATAGTGCACTTGGTGTGGGGGGTCTCTGCCATACATCACCTTGAAATGCGTCATTTGAGAAGCAGAATAGTACGAGGTTTGTACCAATACTTGGCCCAACGTAACCACTTTGCCCACATCCGCGGTGTTTCAGAGGCAAAACACCTCAAATATGTTTCTAAGCTCCGGTTTACCACTTCCGTTTGTCCGTCTGTCCATGTATGGTAGGCCGTACTTCTCTTGAGAATCGTCCCCTGCATTCTGAAAAGCTCCTTCCAAAACTAGCTAAGGAACACTTTGTCTTTGTCAGACACAATCGACTCAGGAACCCCATGTAATCTCACCACTTCCCTGATAAATGCTAACGCTACTGATACTGCGGTGTAAGGATGTCGTAAGAGAACAAAATGGGCATACTTGCTAAGTCGGTCCACCACTACAAAAATTACTGTGAATCCCTCTGAGCGGGGGAGGCCGTCAATGAAGTCCATAGATACTTCCTCCAACACTTTGTTAGGAAGTGCTAATAGTTGAAGTAGCCCTCCTGGTGCCATCGCCATATATTTATTTCTCTGACACACCTCACACCTTGCCATCATCTCTTCAACATCCTTATACATCCCCTTCCAGTAAAGCTCCGCTGCCAGCCTTCTATATGTCTCTTGTATCCCTGAATGCGCCCCAACAGCACTGCCGTGAAATTCTGTAGTAAGTGGGGAATATGTGCTGATGTTTGTGGCATCACGAACCTCCTCTAATGTAACAACTTCTCCCCCTCCAAATAGTATCCCGAATGGCTACTACTATCCTTAAGTCTTCCTTGATTTTCTTCAGCTCCTCGCTCTGTAGGCTTTCTTCTTTGATTGCCCCCCTGTTAACCATCAGTGGTACTGAGACTGCTAACTCCTGAAGTTCCCCAACACATATGGATAAGGCGTTGACCGCCTTATTTTCCACCTCTGGTCGATACTGGATCTCAAAGTCATAGCCCAAAAGCTTTGACAGCCACCTATGATGTTTCTCGGTCACCATCCATTGTTTTAATAAGTATTCAAACTCCTCTGGTCCGTACGAACAATGAAGTGCCTTCCCAAAAGATAAGGGCGCCATTTCTGAATGGCTAAGACGATGGCCATCAGCTCTCTCTCATATACTGACTTCAATCTAGCCCTGGTCGATAGCACCTGACTGAAATATGCTACAGGCTTGTGATCTTGCATCAACACTGCTCCCAAGCCATACCCTGATGCATCCGTCTCTATTACAAAGGTCTGGCTGAAATCTGGAAGAGCTAACACTGGAACCGTCGTCATGGCTTTTTTTTAATCTTTCAAAAGCCTGAGTTGCCGCCTCTCCCCACAAGAAATTTTCCTTCTTCAGTTGCTCAGTCAAAGGCCACGCAATGGTACTGTAGCCCTTCACAAATCTCCGATAGTAACCAGTCAGACCTAGGAAACCCCTCAACTCCCTTATGTTCCTAGGCCTTGGCCAGTTCTGCATGGCCTCATTCTTGGACTGGTTGGCTGCCACTCCCTCTTGAGACACCACATGTCCTAAATATTCCTCCATAGACTGGGCAAAACTGCACTTCTTTTGGTTAGCTTTCAACTGATGCTCCTGTAGGATCTTCAGAACCTCCTTCAAATACTCCAAGGGCTCCTCCTCCGTTTGGCTGTACACTAAAATGTCATAAAAAAAGACTGGCACAAAATTCCTGAGATGTTGCCGGAACACCCTGTTCATTAAAGACTGAAAAGTAGCAGGCGCATTCGTGAGCCCGAAAGACATAATCAAGAACTCGTAATGCCCCTCATGCGTTCTGAAGGCCGTCTTCTGAATATTCACCTCCTTCATTCTGATTTGGTGGTAGCCTTACTTCAAGTCCATCTTAGAAAACACTACTGCTCCGTGCAACTCATCTAGTAACTCGTCAATCACCGGAATAGGGAACTTATCCGATACTGTCTCCTTGTTCAACGCCCTGTAATCCACGCAAAACCTCCAAATCCCATCCTTCTTCTTGACTAGTAGGACGGGGCTAGAGAAAGGACTCACGCTGGGTCTGACTATTCCTGCCTCCAACATCTCCCTGATCAGCTTCTCGATTTCATCTTTTTGAATCTGAGGGTAGCGGTAAGGTCGAACACTAATTGGTGACACCCCATCCTTCAGAAGGATTGCATGCTCTTGCTCTCTGGGTGGTGGTAAGCCCTAAGGTGGCTGGAACACCTCCCTGATCTGCTGTATAAGCGATTGCACCACCAGTGGAATGTCTCCTTCATCCCCCACACTCACCCGCTCCAAGCGCTGCAGCTCAACCAGATATCCACCTCCCACCTCCTTTATGGATATGATCATGGATTTGAGGGATACCCCAGCCTTGGTCAGGCCAGCATCACCCTGAATCGTTCTCCTTCTTCCTCCCATCACAAGTTCCATCCTCAATGTCCCCAAATTGATCTTGGTTTCCCCCAATGTTTGCAACCACTTCATCCCTAGAATGACGTCAGCACTCCCTAATTCCAAGGGAAGGAAATCCTCCCTCACCTAGATCCCCTGAATCTTCAGCACTATCCCTCTACAAACTCCTTTACCCATTTCCACCTTTTCCGTGCCCATCATCACCCCTTAGACTCCTGTATCCACCAACTCCATCCCCAACCGCTCAACGATTTGGTTGGAAATAAAATTGTGGGTTGTCCTACTATCAATCAACACCACCACATCACGGTCAGCTATCTCTCCTTCACTTTCATAGTGTGACTCGGAGTGAATCCCACTACAGAGTTCAGAGAGACTTCTGTCACATCCAGGAGCAGCTTCTCCTCCTCCTCCTCTTCAGATCTGCTCCCACCTCCCTCGTCTTCCTCGTCTTCACAGATAAGGAGAACCTGAAGAGTTCGGTCCTTGCACCGATGCCCCGGCATGTACTTCTCATCACATCTGAAACATGACCTCTTTGCCCTCTTGTCCTGCATCTCCTTCTCTGTCAGCTTTTTGAATTGTCCCCCTTTCCCCCCTCCAATTTTCTCCTTTGGCGCTTCTTTCAGACTCCCTGGCGCTGTCCCTTTTGATTGTAGGAAGGTGGTAATAATCTTGTATGACCCCCCTCAATAGTTCCCCCGAGCTCCTCTTTCTGATTTCTTCTGATCTTCCATCAACTACGCCAGCTCAATAGCCTTCCCTAGGTTCCTCGGCTCCATCACCCTAACTGATGTTCGTATCTCAGGTTTAAGCCCCTTCATGAAGTTCCATTCTAGGGCTGACTCTAAAATGTGCTCCAATCTGCTAGCCAAGTACTCAAACTTGTCCCGGTAATCTGCCACAGTCCCCTCCTGAGTTAAGGCAAAGAATTGCTCATAGAAGTCTCATCCCCCATCGGCTCGGAAACTCTCTAATAAGTAATCTTTGAACTCTCTCCAGCTCCGGATGGGCTCCCTACTGTCACGCCACTGATACCATGCCAAGGCTTTTCCTTCCAAACACAATCCCGCCACCGTCAGCTTCTCTTCCTCTGTCAACCCGTTGACAGCAAAGTAACGCTTCACCTTGTAAATCCAGCCATGGCCGTCTTCACCCTCAAAGGCGGACATCTTCAGTTTCCTCATCCGTGGGTCTCCCCCGTGTCCCCTGAATCCTCCATAACCTCCCATTCCTCAAAAAGGAGGTGCTCCCCAACTGTCACGATCTTCTCTCCGATGATTATACCCGAACCCTTCATCGTATTCCTTTCTTCTCCCTTCAAAATCAGCGTCTCGGCGATGAAATTCTTCCATTCTCCCGATGAAATCAGTACCCCTCCGTTCATTTCCCAAACTCATATCCTTTCTAGAGAGTGGCTCTAGAGGTGGCATGTCATCCTCCCCCTCAATGACCTCCACTTTTGGATTTCTCCTCCCCCTAAACGGGTTCGGATTCCCTCCTACACCATGGCCTCCAGTGGTCTCTCTTGCTTCCGATGTCGTAGGATTTATCTTCAACTCCAACAGTTTCTTCAGCCTTTCTTCAATCACCGTGAATTTCCCCTCTATCCTTTCATTGTTGGAGGTGATTTGGGTTTGAAAGTTAAAGAACTTTCCCTCCAAATCTGATTTTAGTTGACCGATCTCGCCTTTCAAGACCTAGACCTTCTTCCCGGCTATCTCTCTTCCCAAGAAACACGAAGATCTTCTTCCGGTAAAAAAGTTTCCGCTGAAATTTCAGGATTTCAGCCTCCGACGGTCCCAAATCGACGCTCTGATACCAATTTGATAGGAAATACTTGAGTTCGCAAGTAACCCTAAGGTAATACTTGAGTTTGCAAGTAAACCTAAACCCAAATCGGTGAACAAACAGCGACTGGACTGCTGTCCACAGCAGGAAAACAACAGCAAACTGCTGTTTACAGCAGTAAAACAGTAGAAATTCAGAGGTAAACTGAAGGAAAACTCAAAGCAAGATTTTTATTTCACTAGACGATGCGTAAAATAAGAAAGATACAATTGTTCTTCAATCCGAGAGGAAGAACAACTCTCCAATCTTCGGCAACGCCAAGAGCCCAAAGCAAAAGAGCCCTAGATCTCAAATTAGAATTCAAATTCAAGATAATCCCTAATTCCCTCCTAAGCACCTAGTTAACCATAAAGGAGGAATACAAATTACCAAAACAACCATCCCCAATCAGAATTTCCCTCCCATATTAATTTTTACTCATGCTTGTGCCCACCATGCATCCCCTCCTGGGCCGGCGTAACAGAAGGCTGGTTGCAATGTTTTAAAAGGCGAAATAAGGAATCAAGGCGTTTTGGCTAAGCGAGGCCTAAGCCTAAAAAATTATAAAAATAAATCAATTTAAAATTATGAATAATGACAAAAATGTCAAAAAATAATAAAATATTACATCAATTGTGAATTTGATGATTTGTTCTAAGATAACATTAGTATATTACTGGAAAAGAAGATTTAAAATTAAACTCGCTTAAAAAATAAAACTCCCTTTAGGAATCAAGACCCAAAATGCGTGCTTCATCATCACTTTGATTTCTTCAGAAAGAATTCTCATAATTAATGTCAAGTCATCCCTCAAACTCTTCTTCATCTATACATTTTTTTCCTTTATCCCTTTATATCAGTTAATAATTTCGTTTAGCTCTAGAATGAAAATCAATAATCCCAGCATAAAAAAATATTCATTTATATTTAAAAAGATAAAGAAAGCCACACACTCTCTGTGTAACCTTTTTTTGAAAGCTCCTAATCCCCTCAATACTGTAGAGTTTTACCTGAGAAACTCGTATTTTATATTATCATTTTAAATAGGTGTTTCGGTTACTCTTGTGCGTTTTGCAATGCGCAGTAGGATATTTGAATATGAAATTTCTGTTCATCGTACTGTAACGAAATTGGTTCGGTATCCACCTGTGAGTTTTACAGTGTGATTATGTGAGTTACATCCTCAGTGCGTGTAACTTCAACCTCGTAACAGAACATTCAACATTTCTTTATCGTAGCCAGAGTTACACATCCTCATTTCTAATATAAAGAAAGAATAAAAACACTTTTTCATTTGTCTTTTTCACCCTCTTCTTTCATCCAGAAACCTTTGTAAAGAATTAGGCACAAGTAAACGAAGTTGGTGAGTTTCGAGAGTTACAAATTATCAATATCGTAATCCGCCTTAGTGTGACAGAAACTCTTTTGTGAATGGATTTTTTGATAACAATATTAACTAGATTTGTCTATGCTTTCGAGTTTTTTTGTTATTAACCACACGACTATACATACACCAGCGACTATGCTTGTGTACCACTGCATATACCGATGTTCTGAATGTGTCCATTATTTGCGATTGTTACTTCTTAGTAATGAATTTGATTGAAGATGCTTCAATTTAGCAGACTCTTCCTGCATGCAGATAGCCTGTTTAAAATCTATTTTCTATATAAAAAGTATTTAATAATATGTTTTACAGTGAGTTTCTGTTATTATCAAAACTAGTTAAAAACTGCTTTTTTTAAAAATATTATTTTATTATTTTTTAAACTTTGTTAAAATCCGTATCTAATTCGTTATAGATCGGAATTTTGTGCGCACTCAACCCTTGTTTCGAGCGTATTTTTGATTCTCACAGAAGCATTCTATACTTGCCTAGCCACATGAGCTCTGCATTTCATGTGTGTGCGAGTGTCACAACACAATATTCTCCAATCTTAGTTACATTCTCTACCTGATAACTTTATTTTCTTGAGACAAATGAAACTAAAGTAAACAATTAGTATTTATTTTTGACAATATATATATTTGTGTTATTTGTAAAGTTTAATAGTTTAAACCTTTGAATACACTCTATAAGACATACTAATTGTATATATGATTTTATAAAAATTAAAATTAATAAATATAAAAGCACCAGAGCTTGTGATTACAGAGACATACCGCGAGTCCACAGATCGTAAGTTTTTTTGTAAGCCATTGACATGTGTGTGCTGCTCTTATTAAGTTGCCAACATTGTACTTCATTTCTTGACAGTATCTGCTGAATTGTGCTTCAAGTTTAGAATAATCACTCTAATTCCCTACCAGATGAAAAAAGAGTATTAGATTTTTTCATTTACTTCAGATAATACTGAGTCTAATGTCTCTCAAAATCAGATAAAAACTCAGTCACTAAACCTTAAGTTTTTAAAAAATCATCACTTTTTTAATCTTAAATCTATATTAAACCGCTTTGTTGCGGTTTATACAATTATTGCCAGATATATCTTAAGATAGGGTATCGTTTATATTATAGGAGTTCGAGTGGATGTCATGCTTAATGACACGTGTATATGTATTCGCGTCTCCTTGAAATTTTTTTTAGTGAAAATTGCCTACTTTATTAGTACTTGATATATTATCTTTTAGGACCTATAACGCTGCTGTTTGGACTACACGAATTGTTTCTAATCTATTTTAAATATCTCGCGATATTATTAATATACATGCTATTTTTCATAATTTTGTTACTTTTATGTCTGAATCTCTATTAAATATTTTATAGTTAAAATCATTCTCAATTTTCTATATATGGGACAATTTTATATTTATAACTCCCACCAAAAATCTTATGTTTTGGTCTACCCTTTCTTGTTGTGATTTAACCCACCTGATCTTCTATCGCACTATGTGCGTGGCGATATGGGTCAAAAAGTAACACGGTAGTTTCCCCTATACGTCTAATTCGAGAGTTGCATAGTATAATCCTTGGGAATTAATCTGTGCATTGTCTAAATATTAGTTTCAGTTAAGTCATAATTCTCGTTAACCAAAGAAGAAATATATAATATAATTTTTATTAATCTTAGAGCAAGTATTGTGATTTTATAATAATTATTCTTTCAAAAGTCTAGAGTTATACTATCAAACACTATACCGCATATGAGAATTGTATTGGTAGGTAGAAAGACTCTCACCTGACCACGAATTTTGCGGCCTTCTAATATGAAGGACTGATTTTTTAGAACTGCAGATGGACAGATCTGTCCTGCCATATTGTGTGAAGACGCCTAATACATAATGCGGGATATTTAAGGATTCAAGTGGCACAAATTGGGTTTGCACAGGCTACAACCGGAGCTCACACCTAGCTATAAGGGTGAGGCAGATGCTACTTAATTCCCTTCCTATTACACCATTCTCTTCAGCGTTGTGCATTGCTTTTTATATGCACTTGCATTAGTTCCAGTTTTTATATTTTCTTATACTTGTAGCGTATGATCATAGAGTATAGCATACACCTGCACGATTCTTCGAACCAACAACTTCAATCCCAACCAAATCGTAATCCAAAAACAATTTAAGTCTCGTGATGGTTCTCTCTCTTCACAAATACGATTGCATAAACAAGGACTCTCGGACTGTTGATTTAAGAAACCAATCTTTTGTTACTCCAAACTGGTACCCTTGCATTTAGTCACGTATTGAGGTCAATAAGAAATAAATAATAATCCGTAACTTCATAATAACCACTCCATAATATATACGTGAGTACCCAACACCTATCCTACATTACTAAAAGATGGAACACTTGATCATTCAAAGTCTCAAGATGTTCTTAATATCTGTCCACCATTTGACTGTAAGTTGTTCTGAACCGCATCACCTTTACGATAAGTCTCATGTTCTAGGCAATTCATAAGTCCTCAGTTCATACATTGAGAGATTTTGTTATGGATACGCTTTGTATATTTGGTGCCACTCATTGATAACCACATATGCCTTACACGAAATTAGTTTAGTAAGCATATATTATATTGAAAACATGCCATGACACGCGCTAGATATTCTCTCCTATAGAGACATTTTTAAGAGACGAGAGCTAAATGGTAAAAAGACCCTTCTCTTATTCTTAATCATATCTAAGCACGCTCTGAAAATTAATCTCTCCTAATGGCATATCCTAAGGCACACACTAAACCCGACTGATACTCTTCCTCAGAATATTTACAAATAGAATACATCTTGGAGTATTCCTTGTGTCGTATGAGGAGTTAACTCGTAAATGCTAGAAGATCCCACCAACTGAGAGCCTGCTCTTAGTTATTGCTTGATCTCTATTCGAACCCTCGCTTAGATACCCAGATAGTGCGATCGATATTATCCCTTAATGTCTATTATCTAGGGATTATAGACTCTCTCTAAATCTCTATATAGAAACCATGAGCGCGGTGAATATACTTAGAGTGCCTGGGCGAGTTATTAGAGAACACTCCTAAGATATTATAGTGCTCTCTTCACTATACATAGGAAATCTAGTTTACATAAGCTGTAGGATATGTCCATAAATCACCTCCCAAGACACATAGGTTTGTCTATATACACAATTTCTTCTTTCCATGTAATGTTCATCTTTGTGCTCCTACCTGACCCCTCTTGTGGTGTGGAGAGTACTTCTGTAATTCAATATCCAAGTCGTTGAGCGAAGTCTGATTTTTGGAAGCCACCATTTCTCACCTATATAACATCAAGGTGCACCTTATTTTATGTGCAACGTGGAAAATTGTTAACATAAGAATAATCATGCCACACACTAATAATAATGATCCCTTCAACCCACATCCTTATTATTGTGACATAAATTCTTAGAATCTAATAGTCGTGTTATGACACTACAATACGCTAAATCTACTAAAAATAGTTAAATCACTCACACTGTATAGACATATAGATAACCCTCCAATATATACTTGGGTCACTCCACACCACGCGGTATCAGACATCTTATTAAAGAATTTTATAGTTTTCATACCAGTGATAATTGAGGGCTTCTCAAGTAATCTTTATTTAGCCAGCACAGGCACATATCCCTTTTTCTTCTTTGAGGAGTTCAGGACCCACTCATGTAGGTCATCTATTAGGATAGGGCCGCTAACCTGGAAAATACGTGCTATCAAAAAATTATATTTTATCATGAACTATAGTGCCTTAGATAAACTCCATTTCAAGCCTACTTGATCACTACCATATGTTCTAATCACATCCACTTAACGTAACTCATCACAAGGTCTAGTATTCAAGAAATGTTATCTTCAGATGGCGTGTTTCGGAATTTGCGCGGAGGGCCTCAAGTGTTGGTCTCTCGCCCACTTGGGACCTGTGTTGTTTGCGAGCCCTCCTGTTATTCTATGCTTTCTTAAGTGGTTGTAAATAGATCGCTCCCGGGACTTCAGTTCCTAGACGGAATTGGCTAAAATGCAATTAAAGCTTCAACCTAGGATATACCTAAGCTCTTAAAACTGACAGCAAAACTAAAATAAGTAGAAAATGCAATCAGCCCTGTACCTTCTCACTAAATTTGGCCAAACTTTATTTATCAAAATTCCCTGTGGGTTCAGACCTCCCCAACAGAAGCGTGAACTCTAGCTTATACTTGTAACTAACTAATCCCTACTTAGTGTCTATCCAAACCACACTAGCTTACACATCGCCATAACATTAGAAGTTATGTTTGCTAAGGGCACAGCTCTATTCTAGAGCTAGGTTCCATGGCAAGGACGTGCTCCGTATCGAGCATGCCGTCTTGGGAATTAGTCACTTTTCTGCTCTTGTTGTGCCGGAGCTTTTCCGTGGATTTCATTGCATGCTGTTAGTGAAATTGTTGGGTGCTGCTCGTATTGCCTGAGTGAGTCATCTGTATAACTCTCGTGACTGGCTTGTGATCCAGTCAGCGCTGAGCTAATGGTACTCCTACCCATAGGCTTTTTAGGCAGCGACGTTATACCTATATATTAACGCATTCTTTATACCCCGTGCAAGGTGGGCCCATGCTCAAGCTGTCTAGATGAAAAAGGTAGGGGAGCATCCCATAATAAATAATTTCTAAATAGATAGCATGTTTGTTAGCACCGGTGCTTGCTTTTGCTCATCAGCTACACCCCTAAAATGAAATGAGGCTAGAGAGATTTAATTCACATAATATATTATCTTTATTGCTCGGCTGGTCTGTACAGAGCGGTTGCTGGCCGGTAATGCCATGGAGCTGCTTAGTGCCTCATAATTAAGAGCATGGCTTTGGCACGAGGGTCACTGGTGTTAGCAATTTTCTTTTTGAAATATTAATACCACTGCTTGTGAGAGTATTATTTACTTAGGTAATAGACACCTGCTATCTTGAGCCAGAGGGATTCTTATACGGAAGTTTACTCCATGCTTTCAATGTTAAAAATGATGCGTTAAAACCTTTGTATAATTGTTTAAGGAGTTGTGATAAACAACTTCTGAGTCGGGATTTGTCTTATCCAGCTCGATTCCAAAAGAAAAAGTAAGGCTCCCCTAAGAGTCTTTGTATCGCGGAGTGTCTTTGGTTAACCAGTAGTCTTCTTATTTGGAAATCGGAGCTGGATGGCTTTAGGTATATCTCAAAAGTAGATATAAGGACAATCGACCGGCATCCATATTAAATTCTGGGGAATTGTCTCTTCGTGTTGGATATGGTCTAACTGCCTACGACGGATGCAGAGGGAGTACCAGAGAAGTGAAAGACAGAGAGCCAATCTACGAGCTATATATGTGAGTTCAAACGCACTATTCGTCATGACTAGGAGAGCTTCCCAAGAAGCCATAAGGAGAAGATATCCAGAAAGCTAAAGATTTAAAGATATTCCAATATACACATTCTAGCAAGTTATTAGTCCGATTTGGTCCCACAACGCAAGCTTCAGCTCATCATCCGGGTTGTTGGCAGTGGTGCCAGCGGGGTGTCCCACATTTCTCGTGTCTGGTCACTTTTCTGTATACGCGGCTCGGGTTCGGATGTCTCAAGCCCGAATGTGAGCTATTGCAGTGCACATATATTCAGAGGTTTCGGGTTGGAGGCAGTTTGCGGACCCGCTTGTTTGAGCTAAACAGGTCATTCCATTTTTTACCGTGATCACTGTAAGCTTGATTTAGATCCGAATGTACCGGTTTACCGCCCTTTTGCAGGTTTGCGCGGCAGTAGAAACTAACTCCCCGAACCCACTTGTTTCAGTCGCGACAACTGGTTTTACGCGGAACGGGTCGCGTTACGGTGCGGAATGGGCGTCCGTTAGGCGGGATACGCGGGCGCGAGTTGCGATGATCTTGCGAGCAAAGGGGCAGTGGTCGCTGCACATGGCTTTGGAGGGCTGCGGCAGCGGGGCGGGGCGAGCAGGGGGCGACGCAGGGCAGGGCTGGCAAGGGCGGATGCCAGGCGCGATTCGTGGGACTGTACGTGAACGTTCGGGGACCTAGACCGCGGGGCTCGTAGGTGGAAGCCTGGGTTATGCGATTATTTTTCCGGGTCTTCTCAGGTTTTCGGGTCCCAACTCCCGAACTCCGACCCGCCTTCGGGTTCGGTGTCAACCCCAACTGAAATTTTTCATGTCGGATTCGGGGTCGGGTCCATTTTTGACAGCTTCTAAACCGTTCACTCCTGTTCTTACCGACCTAAACCTTGATTTGGCCTGAACGTTTTCCTGCACTCACAACTTCTGGTGCTTTCATTTTCCTGCTTTCGAAACTGTTATTGCTTTTGGATTCGTTTCCTGCGTCGTCTCCCTCTGATTTCGTCTCCTGCACTCACGGCTTCTTCGTCTCTTTGCCCTCACGGCTTCATCTCTAGTTTGGCCCTTTTCAATTTCACAGGAAGCCCTAATCATATCGCGAATACACAAACACGAATCGGCTTGTGTCATATTTTACATTATATTACGATAGAAAAAATTTCGAGGCGGTGCTCATACTGCCTCGAGGCGTTACGCTCTAAATGCGTACGCCTTGTGCGAAAAATCGTTAGGCTCTTTGCTTGGATGGTTCGAGGCGTAAGCCACTGATAACTGCATTGACTTCCGCTACGACTTAAGT
>NW_021318805.1:222640-255235 GCF_001605985.2 Dendrobium catenatum | reverse complement strand
GGTGGGATTACTGGGGCCGGCGGGTTGGGGGTTCAGGTTTGGTGGCCGGTGGCTATGGGAAAGAGTTTTGTGGAGTTTCCTGTGGGGAAGAAGAGGGGATTTGGATGGTGGCGTTTGAAACAACGAAGACAAAAGATGGGAGGTGATGAGGGAGAAACAAAAAAAAATCAAGAGAAGACCATGAACCCGGCCGTCTTCAAGGTTGGTGGGTGATACGACCTCCCTCTCCTAGGGAATTCTCTCCATTAGAACTCTCAAGCTCTCTCAATACTCATCCAAGAAGAAAATAACATAAGCAATCCTTCATTACCTCAAAATAAAACAAAGGGGCTTTTAAATAGCCTCATACAACAAGACTCTAAATGACATGACACAAATGCCCTTAGGCTTACACATGACCACTCACATACAAAGGGGTACAAAGGGAAATAAATAAACACACATAAGCAAATAATAAAATGCATAAAATAAAATACATCGACTCAAAAATATAACGACTCGATCGTGGCCGTAGATCGGCGGCCACGTCGCTGATAAACTTTCCATGATAATCTGATGTCCCCATCACGGACAAGTAGGGCCCACCCTATGGGCTGGCCAAGCCAAGGGAGGCGGGTGAATTCCGCCTCCTGTAGACCTGCTGAGCCGGCTGGGCTGGTTCAGCCTGAACCGGTACATCAAAAGGACAGCCCTTTTTTCTCAGAAAAA
Organism: Dendrobium catenatum; assembly: GCF_001605985.2. Lineage (NCBI taxonomy): Eukaryota > Viridiplantae > Streptophyta > Magnoliopsida > Asparagales > Orchidaceae > Dendrobium > Dendrobium catenatum. The sequence goes on along the minus strand of NW_021318805.1, from coordinate 254,527 downwards.
AAGGGAGTTTGTTTTGAAATCTTCAATATTGACTGATCTCTTAGAACCTGAGATTATTTCTTGGTGCCAATAATCAACTGCTCTTAGAGTCTTAGATGCTGTACCGTATTTTTTTATTATTCAAACGAAAAGGCTTCTTATTCTTATCAGAATTAATGAATTTTGCATTACAGTTTATAGTGATCAAAAGTTCTATTATTTTCAGCGGATGGCGCTTTAAGTTCCAGTTTGAAGGCTAAAAAAACTATGAAGAGAACTGATAAATTCAGCACCCAAGTAGACAAACTTCATTGCAATCAAGAAAAAGCTAAGGTGGGTGAGTCTCTTCTTCCACATCTATAAGTTTATGAGACAGCCATAATGCTAATACCACTCAAAGAAACTTCTTCAATGCCAATGATATGTATCTTAATTACTTTATATTGTTCTTATTTTCCATATAATATGTGAGAGTGCCTGCCGATGTAGGGAAAATACTCTGTACTAATATCCTAAAGCCACTGAAGCGTTTTCTTTGTCTTTTTCAATGCTAATGACTTAAAAAAAGAGGTAAAGTTGGATATTATGAGTGCGCATTAGATTTTTCTGATTACATCCTGAAAATCATCTACTATAAAAGAAGTATGAATAACATATGAGTTACTATGTGAATGTTTAAGAGTACACTATAATAATTTTTTCGATATTTTAGTTTGCATATTATATGTTTATTCGATCATAATGTTATTTAGTTAAAGTTTTCTATGATAAAAAGTTTTTCATATAATTTTCTGCTTGAGTGTGGCTTTGTAAGGAAATTATCATCTTATATTGATAGCCAAACTCATGAGCTTTGCTCATGTTAGCCCGTTCTAGTATTGATAAGCTTTTATTGATCTGTACTAGACTATTGGGGCTGTTGTGAGCTCCATTGGTCTTATTAGAGGTGTGCATGAAAATATTCATTTTATTTTAAAAATTAAATATTAGTGAGAATTTTGATTTGTTTTAAAAATGTTAGTGTTATATAAGTAAATGTTGAAATTTAGATTTTAGATATATATATTTACAAAATGAGTGCGTGGTATGTATGTAAATCCTCCAAAATTAAAGTATATTGTTTCTATTATATTGAATTATTTGTAGTAGTTAAAAAGTCATGAGATGGACATATGCAATCTATTGTTTTTAATTCATTAATTAATGAGTTACATAGAAGTCACATGAGTTCATAAGTTTCCCTTTGCCAACATCATTGACCTTCAGGCCACTCCTACTCACACCCTTCAATTTATCATATATATGTGCTCATCTTGGTTGATAAGCTATTTCAAGTTAGGGTTGTATCCATTGCTGATGGTGGATAGCATTGGTTTTGTTTGTCTTTTCATGACACAAAAAATATCACTATTATTAACTTATTTAAAGTAATATTCTTGAATGTATTTTGATATTATTTAGACAATAGGGTGTTATATAATTAAATATAATGATTTATGTGTTAAGATAAATACATATAAATTCAATGGTATGTAAGTAAACTCTCCGTAGTTTTGTTCCACCATGTTTGGCATGGATACCATGAACTATTATAGTTGTTGAAATATTTTGTGTTCCACCATGTTTGACATGGATACCTTGAAGCATTATAGTTGTTGAAATATTTTGTTGTTGTTGTACACAACTTTTGCTCTTTTATTTGAGTTGTTTTTTACTTCATTGCTTCTACCTATTTATCCAGATATGTATTCACCAATATGCTTAGATTATATGATACGAGAGAAAACATTGAAAAACTATAGAAAAATTGCAAGAACACGATAGCTAGGTAACTTGGAGCTTGCCCAAAACTCTTCGTAGTTGAGGGGGAAGGTTCCAAGAGATTGAGGGAAAAGGAATGGCTATCAAGGCAATTATAGAATGCCTACAACTCCAAGAGATTGAGAGAGAGAGGCAGTAACCATCAAAGCCAAGTCCATTCATTATTTTTGCATGTCTTAATTTCTCCACAAGATTAGTATTTATAGGCTTACAAAGGCACGTTATAACCTAGTAAACTACCTAATAGTTGTAAGACCTATAAGCTAACATAACTCACTAATTACCCATTACAAAAACCCCTTTCATTTATTCATCCATTATACTGGTAGTATTTTGCAGCTTTATTATTACAACTGTTTGTTCTTAGATCTCCTTTTCCATTTTATGGTCGAAATTTGTTTCACATTTAATGTAATTTTGATGACTTACACCTACATAGCTTTCAAAACTTGTTCAGCAGACTGCCTTCAACTTCTCTATAATTTAAGGGACTTTTCTTAGCTTTTCAGTTTTTATAGTCTGTATTATTTGGCTTTCCGTGTCCCAGAATTCCTTTTTCAATCCTTCTCTCACTTTGCTTAACGGATTATTTCTTTCCTTTTTGCTCAATATTTAGAAATTTTCTTGCTTTTATCTCAACTACTGTGTCCAGCCTTATGAAGCTTTTTCTGGGATTGGTTTTGAACTATTATGAAGCTTATTCTTGAATTGTTTTGGTCGATTATGGTTTTGCTTTATATACTCCTTTTAATCATACTTCTGTTTACATAAAAATAGTATACTTAGTTGGATTATAATGGGAAGCTATCTAAATTTATCTCATGTTGGACCATTCTTATCAAATTTCTTCTTGAACGTTAATTTGGTAATATTATTCTACTGCACGCACACTACCAGCTACACATTTATACTCCATTTAAAATAGTTCTCCTTGCCTTTTCCTATAATTGGACCACACGTACCTTCCCAGCATGAATAGATTGATGATCAATGATTTTAGGAGTGTCAATTCGGGTTGACTGGTTTGGTTCGGGTCGAACCCGAGTTGACCCGGATCTAAACAGTTCAACCCGAACCTGACCCGTTTTTGCAAACGGGTCGAACATTTCAACCCGGACCCGACCCGGCAGCGGGCGACGACAGCGCGACAGATTTGTGTCATAGGAAGAAAACATGTTATGTAAACTTAATTGTAGGTGCCCTAAGTTTGTCTGTTTGAAGAGGGAAAAATTATTTTGTACGGTCATTGAATGGCGTCCGGAGACAAATTAGAGCGCGTCATATCACTTTTTTATTGTGTATTACTGTATATTGGTTGACATAGGCCGCTCTGATTTGCCTTCGGACAATCTGATGACCGCACAATATATTTGAAATTTTTAGGATTGTATTATCATTTTTTGTCCGCAATCAATTATCCCATCTAACTATAGGTTTCTAAGAAGTTCCAATAATGATTTAGGAGCCGTAGGGCCCAGTAAACAAATATATAGTAATATTCCAATTGCCCTTAAAAACGGTTTTCAATTTTTAGCATATTTAATTTGATTTTTTTTAAAAAAAAAAGTAGACTGCTCATAAATTTAAAAAAAATAAAGCTCAGTCGGCACTAAATTATCCCTCCCCCACCCCCCTTTTTTTTCCTTTGGCACTCATTCATGTCATTTCACTGTCTTGTGCTTGCCCAATCTTGGTTAGTTCAATTTAGTTGTGACTTTATTGCTTCTAGATCTGAGTCGTACGTGTACGGCCATGATTTCATGTTTGGGGTTTTGCCACGTCGTCATTCCTCTTTTCATATTTATTATCCTGTAAAAAGCTGGCCAACAACCTAATTATATATATTCTTTAATTTGTTGGTTGATAATTTTGACTTTAAGATATTTTGAATTTAAATTTTTATTGGACTAAATGTACTAAAAGAAGAAAAATAAATAAATATTAAATTAAAGTGGTTCATTTTATTTAAATAATGTAAACTAGCAAAATATAAGACATCTTTGTAAAAAAAAAATGTTAAAAATCTTTAATAACTCATGTACTGATTTTTAATAATTATTGCCACAAGATTTAAAGTGTGGCCTTAGTTTATAATTTCAAAGGAAATAATACGAGTATAAATTATTATGTAAGCACATTTTTACAGAAAAAATTGTGTTGGATATCTTTTAAATTTTCATCAAAATAATATTTATGTTGGGTCCTCAAATATTTGTGGTGGTGGAGAAATATAAAGTTTAACATCTTAGCTTTGGATTTGGCTCGTCGAGCCATTTGATTCGACTATTTGCATGTCCCGTTTCAATATTGTTTGGTAATCCAAATTATTGATTGAACCTTTCAAATGAGTTTCGAGTCTTTGATTTGGATCCATTTGAGCTCGGATTGGGTTGAATTTGGTGTTGTTGTGTTCGTAATTTCGAGCCATTCAAACTGACTGTTAGTTTGTTGAAATTGGTGTTCAGATGGTTTCCGTTTTAATTTTTTGAAGTTTTCAACTTGATTTTGCCTTGACATCCGTGCTCGATCAAGATAATTTTTTTGTCTGATATTTCAATGATAGACAGAATGATACACATCACTATAATTGCACATATATATTTAAAACTTTGATATATCATATATATAAAAAAAATATGTAATTTTAGTTTTTAAGATGAATTAAAATATAATGAAGATAGATGTTGTGAAAAGTATGCTAAAATAATATAAATTTTAAATATCTTATAAAATACATGATAAAATTTAGGTATGATTAAGATCAAGATATTTTAACCTAATTATTTTCCCTATTTCAAATACACTCTAAATATAATTTATAATTTGAATGATAAATATTTTATTGCTTTATTTATTGATGCATTTATTAACTTTTTTTCCGTTTACTTACAAACTTTAATGAAATGCCTCAATAGATTGATGAAAATGGCCATTAAAGAGTGGTCATCCACTTTGAGATGCAAGTTGTTGAAATTAAATTCTTAAGCAATTAATATGATATTATTATTCTCTTATGACTATAAGATAGTTTTTAAGACATGAGAAAGGTTAATTTTAGGTGGCAGTTGTCATTACATTATGTTTTTATTCGTTGAAATTTGCATTATCTTCTCTGTTCATTTTGTTTTATTTTGTTTGTTTATTTAATTTTGTCTTATTAAACTCTAACAGCTCATTTGAATTTTTTTTTTTGTTTTTTGGGTTTAGTTTTCTACTACATAGCAATGTAATTATTTGGGAACTTTGGATCAATGGACAACTGGTTTTCATAAATTATTTTCTTAAACCTATTTTAAATTTTGTTTCATTAAAACGAATGAAGTAGCTTAGTTGAAAGGGTTTTAAATAGTTATAACTATGTGCTCCAATTTAATGATTGTCACGGACTAGGATATTCATGGTAGTAGAGTGAGTAAATTTATCGTCTTCGTAATGCACAGATATCCAGTATACAAACAGAAAGAGAGAAGTAAAAACACCCTATTTTTTTTATGTGGAAAGCCCAAAGAGGGAAAAACAACGGGGCCTGCCCAGGTGAAGAGATTATACTAAATTTGAGTGAATTACAAATATTGACCCGTCCCTTGACTTAGGAGCAGTCAAATTACAGTAGTTTGGAGAGTTGGGCCAAGGTTTGGACTGTCAGGCGGAAATTCGTCAGCGTCCGGGCAGAAGTTCAGTTGACGAGGTAAGATCCTACAAAGGTTGGGTGAAAGTCTGACGGCGCTCAGTTGCTAGGTGGAAGTCCGGAGGCGGTTAGTGGTGATTCGACGAAGGTTGAGGTGAAGTCCGGCTGCGGTCAGCGTCGGGCGGTGGTCCGATGAAGGTCAGGCTGCAGTCCGACTGCTGTCATTGGCCAGGCGAAGGTCCGGAGACTGTCGGCGGCCGTGCAATGGTCTGACGAAGGTCGGGCTGAAGTCCGACGGTGATTGTTGAAGGTCTGACGGTGGATGGCGGCCGGACCTTCTACTCGGTACCTGGCTCAGTATTGCTCGGTATCGCGGCTCGGTACTGATGACGTGGTGCATTCTGATTGGTCTCCAAACGGTAAACAGGGTTCGACGCCCGCACAGAATAATTTCTCCTAGCCATTACATATATGTGCTCTCTGTTCCTCTCTAGCCCTCCTTGTTGTCTAACTCTTCGCCCCATCATATTTCTTGCTTTGACGCCTTTATGTAAGTGAGAATAAATTTTTGTTGTTACTTAAAAAATTAAGTGAGGTGTTAAGTATCTAAATATGAATATGAATTAAATGTTATATATGTAAATTCCCTTAAAATATTATGTATTTTATACACTATTATTTATAATTTTTGTTATTTCTTATGTATTAATTTACTGTTTAAACTTTGTGTGACTATATATAAAACATATTTGAAAGTGACAGTGTTGATCTGACTTAAAAAAAAGTTATTTAGAAAATAAAGATTTTATTTGTGACGATTTTTTTTATTATTTTATTAAAAAAATTATAATTCATAAAAGTTGGCATTAAAAGTTATTTTATAAAATAATTAAAAAAATATCTCAAATTAAGTCTAATAAAATAGGAAAAAAAATAAATTATTTAATTAAACATGTTCTCATAATTAGTGATAAGAGAATCCCAGCAGAGTTTTGAAGGCAATGTACGCTGCATCATCGTTAATCACGGCGCGAAATTATGCGACTCTCTATTGGTCAGTCCCAATTTCCAAAGTGAAAGTACTTCATTTAAAAAATAATATATTATCCTATCCCTAATGAGGGATCCAATATCTAATTTTAAGAGGGTTAAGGTTCTTAAATGACAAAATAATGATAAATTATCACTGGTTGCACCATTGAGTGTTTTCAATATTTTTTTTTTATCAAAATCATTAAAATACATCTAAAAAATTATAATTATATATATATTTTTTTAAAGATGAATTTGAAGAGAGCTCAAAGATTTAAAAAACTCAAGAGCTATATATAAAGATAGACTTAGACGAACACCACGAGCAATCGTAGTCGATCAACTACCTTTACTTAACAGCTGTTGATCGGCTGTTATTATCTGGTCTTCATCGCTTAATCACCATTGCTCGTTATCATCACCTTCATCGCCATCTTGTAATCGTTTTTATTTGACTGACGACATTCGATTGTTATTATCGGATTGTGATCACTCTCAACAACTTCTCAGTTTTGTAATCATATCTATTACGACTGAGCCGATTATAATTTTATACCTTACTTATGTAATTAATCACTTCATCATGATTTTTTTTCTTTTTGAGTTTTTTACATAGATTTTAATATTTCTTGCAAAATTCTTTTATTTGAATTTATGTATATTTTCATACAAAATTAAAATTTTAATATTTAATGTCTTTTATTTTTATGTACCAAAAATATATTATATGTTCCATTTTAATTTTTAAAACTATTTTAGAAAAATTAGATCATTATATTCTCCCATAATTTTTTCTTTTCGATCATAGGGACAGGCTATCGTATAGTGATACGGACTGCATCAGAGCACTAATCATCGAGATATGAGCTATTATCGTGATTAGGCACTAATTAATTATATTTTCAATATTGTAAATAATTAGTATTAACGATGGAGTGTCGCCGCCCACCCATTTCCCAGTCGGGTTGTCTATCGGGTCAGCAGGTGGCCCAACCCTTGGACAGGTGTGTTCAAACTTCAAACTATTTGACCCTCGTAATTCCGTTAACACTTTCGGGTTCTCTTTAAATACGCCAGAGAAAGACTCCAACCTCAGATCTTCTCTGTTCTGAAAAGGCGAGAAACTGAAACCAGAGAAAAAGCGGCTGCGAGTCTCGATTTGGAGAGAGAAGGTTCTGATATTCGTCTCACTGATAGAGAACAAAGATATGGATTGGACAGCATCGCTTGATGAGTACCAGAAGCTTGTTATCCGGATGAACACGCCAAGGTTAGGGTTTCCCTTTCTTTTTTTTTTTTTAATACTTTCATGATTTTGCACTCCTGATTTCACGCTTGCTCTGATTTGGAATTTTAGAGTTCAGGGTTTTATTCGATTTTTTTTTTGTGAATTTTTTTGATGTGGTTTCAACGTTTGATTTGGTCTTCAGTGGAGAGTGTTTCCACGACTATTGTTTGAAATATTCGCGCGGATTGGAAATTTTCTCCACGCGCTCTTTTGCTGTGATTCTATTGGCTCCGAAAAAAATTTCGACTATATCAGATCTGGAATTCTTCTCTTTAGACTCGATGGGACCTCCCTCGTTGTTTACTTTCTTTTTGAATTCTTCATTTTCAGGGTTGTGATCGACAATGCAGTTTGTGCCACCGCAACTTTGGTCAAGGTAACCTCTCGGCGTTGTTGTCTTTTCCCCCAATTTAATCCAGAGTTCGATGTAAGTGGAATGCTTCATTGTTTTGAATCCAGGTTGATAGTGCGAGGAAGGATGGGATTCTCCTCGAGGCGGTTCAGGTGCTTACTGATCTTGACCTCTCGATCAAGAAGGCTTACATCTCCTCCGATGGCCGGTGGTTCATGGATGTCTTCCACGTCACCGACCAGTACGGCGAGAAACTCGCCGATGAGAGGGTAATTTCTGACATAGAACGGTCCCTCGGCGCTAGCGATGAGGCTGCTGTCGTCTCCGCAGGCATGGATCCTATCACTACCCTAGAACTCACCGGAGGGGATCGCCCTGGTCTGCTTTCCGAAGTCTTCGCCGTACTCTCCGATCTCCATTGTATCGTCGCCGAGGCCAAGCTCTGGACCCACAATGGCCGGATCGCCGCGCTCATCTTTGTCAAGGAAGAGGACTCGGGGTTACGTATTGAGGATTCGGAGAAGATCCGCCGTATTGAAGCGCGCCTACGCAACGTCGTCCGCGGAGCCACCACCGCCGTCTCTTCCTCCTCCATCACCGCCTCCTCTGGTGGCACCTACGTTGATCGTCGTCTCCACCAGATGATGTTCGCCGACCGCGACTACGAACGCGGCAACTCCGGCGTTAGCGAGACTTCCGTCTCCGTCCAGAACTGGACTGAGCGGGGGTACTCCATCGTTAACGTTCAGTGTCGCGACCGCCCGAAGCTTCTATTCGACGTCATCTGCACCCTCACCGACATGGAGTACGTCGTCTTCCACGGCACCATCGACACCACCGGAGATCGCGCCTGCCAAGTAACTGCTTGCTCCCCTTCTCCCTATTCGAAATTCCCTTTTCCGAACACATCGATCTCACCCTTTAAAGATTACAGGAATTCTGCATTCGCCACTCGGACGGGAGCCCAATCAGCTCCGAAGCAGAAAGGCAAAGAGTTATACAATGCCTGCAAGCAGCCATCGACCGCAGAGCATCCGAGGTTTCTTTTCACATTCATTTATCTGCGACTACAAAACCTACCATCATATTTTTTTTAGGAACTTATTCTGATTCTTTCAGATGCAACTGAAAGAGGTTGATAGAGCAAAGTTGTCATACATTAGATAAAAAATATATTAAGATGATTATTCGGCTCAAATAAACTCTATGATAATCTGCTCACTTTCTTTGTTTCAATCAGGGTTTAAGATTAGAGCTATGTGCAACAAATGATCGATCCGGGTTACTCGCAGAGGCCACGAGAACATTTAGGGAGAATGGGCTCTCTGTCACAAGGGCGGAAGTGTCCACCAAAGGGGATATGGCATTAAACATGTTCTATGTGACAGACGCCGCCGGCCACCCAACCGATCGAAAAACAATCGATGCTGTTATCGAGCGTGTCGGCGCAGGCCGGCTAAAGGTCTATGAGGACCGATCGAATCACACTAAACATATACAACCCAATTCAGCCCAAGAAGAATCGTCGATCGCCAGCGCCGGTCTTCTATACCTAGGCAGCTTGGTAAGGAAGAATCTATACAATTTGGGACTCATCAGATCATGTTCTTAGTGAAACCTCCAGTACATAAAAAATGACAAGTCACCAATGTTATTTGTTAGAGCAGCATATACAGCAAAGATAAACAAAGAAAAGGGTGATTGTGGTTATTAGATATAAATCAGAAGGATCTGAGCACTTTGAAGTTGGTTAAGGTTAGATAGAAATGTTTACGTACTATTTATATATCTAATTCTTAAAATATTAATATTATATGTTTATCATTTATATACAAATTTAATATCAAATAGACCACTCATATAATTTATTTCTACCATTTTATAAACTTTAATATTTTATTCCATGTATTTAAATTTGTTCTACTAGTGATAGACATGTAATATTAATATTTTGGATGTTAGATATGTAAATAATATGAAATAAAATGATATGTATGTAAATCCCCCTTGATTGTATTAAAAATAAAATAATTTATAAATAATATTAAAGCAATTTTTATATTATATTTTAAATAAAAAGATGTTGACAATAATCTTCAAAATTCTTCTCAATCGGACTAATTGCTTCTTATTTAGTTATTGTGAGTCAGCAACAATATCTCACTATGTGAGTTGGCGCCTATATAAATTTTATTTCTTTTTTGTGTCTTAGCTAATCAAATGAATGTTTGTTTAACTGAAATTACCTTTTTAATCCCACAAATCAAAATTTCTATAATTATTATGATAAGTTTAGAGATATCATAGAGCTTTCCAACCATTCAATTTGGCCTGGTGATTAGATTGGGTTAAGAAACAATATTTTAGAAGGATTCTAATCTACAATTAATCCTGACCATTCATTCTGATTTGATGGGTAAGATAGCTTGACGGCGTTATTAACGTGTTGATGACGTGAATGTTGGCGAGGGAAATAGATATTTTTCAAAGTAAATTAAATTAAGCAGAAAAAAAGGTAAACAAATATCACATGCAGTGTTTTTGAGAAGACATTTGCTAATGTTTTCTATTGCTGCAATTTTTTAACAAAAAATAATTACATTTATGAAGATTGAGTAATGCAATACTCCCTCCTCTACTAACAAAAAAATTATATATATATATATATATATTAGAGGAGTATTAATCATATTTAAAAAAAAAATCAACATTGAGTTTGCTTGATGTTGTTCGGGCTCTATTTAGATTAATAGGCTTTATTAGAATTAGATATTTTTTTTGTTTGGTTCGATCAAAGTTCAGAATAAGAGCAAATTGACTCAAAATATTTTGGTTTAGTTGGATTCTACTAAGGCAATTAAGTTGAACATTTCAAGTTGGCCTAGTCAATTCGATTTTAAGCTTCCTCCCTAGCCTTACAACCACACACCTTAAGAGATTTTGAGAGAACCATCCTAAGAGTGAAGATCATGTGAGCATCTAATGCAAAGAGTCATGGCACATGTAAGAAAAAGTTGAATCTAATATAAATTAAAACTAGTATGGTATAAGTCATTGTTATAGAAAAAGGGACTTCGAGTTTTAAAGGTTTGACAATGAAGATTATCGATTTTAGTTGAGGGTGAGTAATAGTCGATAGATGATAACATTCGTCAGTATCATCCTATCATAGCTAAATGAATCATTAGAAAATGGATAATGGCGACTAATTGCTTATGGTAGAAGTTAGGTGTTAGAAGTTGATCAGAGCAGATGTCGTTCATGCTAGAGGGATGACTAGGCAACAAAGAAAGGCGGGGAAGAAGTGTGGAGAAGAAAAATTGTAAAGCATGCTAATTTGGTTCCATAAAATGATAAGAGTTAAGAATTTTTCGAGTCCATAAATTCTTTCTACCAAAAAATCATCATTAAATATAAAATAAACCTTATTTTTAGATTTTAATTATCATTGGATAATATGAAAGTATCATCCTTGTTTTTTTGATAATCATGCTATTTTAATGAACTATTATAACTTAGACTCATCTAAGTTGATATGCTTGTTTTTAACTATAAAAAATAAAATTTAGAGAGCATTTGACTTCTCAATTGCCTAAAGAAGTTTCTAACTATGCCTATTTATTAGTAAATGATCTTGTATCCTACTTCACTTCATAAAATATTTAGCATAAAATTTTTCTTAAAAAAATTATAGGTGCAATATCCAAAAAAATTTTTATGTAATGTGTGAAGATAGATATCCTTGAACTATCAATATCCAAAAATATTTTTAAATAAATAAAATGGTATATTATTAAAAAATAATACTTGTTATGTATCACTTATGCCAATATTATCATTTTTTATAAATAATTTAGATAAGAGTAAAAAAAAAATTAATTTCATCATATCATCTTTCAAAACAACTGAAATAACTCCTAAAGGTGAATTAAATCTAATTTACTATTTAAGTAGGATATAATTTTCTCGAGTCTTTCTACTTATATTAATTTTCTCTTACATATAGGAGACCTCATAGCTCTTTTATATGTGACAGTCTGATAATATATAGGTCGATAAGTAAGAAAGTTAGATGAGCACCTGTAGTAAAAAATATTACACTTTATTTGATCTCGTATTATATTTCAAAATCAAATTTATTCATGCTTAGGATGAGATTCAATCAAAATTTTAGATCATAAAAAATTAGGGTTTAATAAGATTGATTTTTGGACCAAATTTTAGTCTATTCGATTTTAAATGCAATAAAATTAAAAGATTCAAAATGACTAGTTATGTAAATTAAATCAATCAAATGCAAACCCTAACGAGACTTTATATAATTTATAAAATCATTCATAATTTTTTGCTACACATTCTTGATGCCTTTCCTTGTTAGAAAATGTTGATGCTTTGTTAAATGATTAATTTGGTCAAATGGAAGGCCAAATTAGTTAATTAAAGTAGCATTATATCTTTTAAATAAACTAATTAGCATTTCCTAACCACTATCAATCATTCAAATGGGCTAAACTTAATGTAGGCTTCGTTTGGGCCGGCTTTTTTATTGCTTTCTAAAACAGAGTTTTAGTATAAAAATAAAAAAATTTGTACTAAAACTCCGTTTTAGAAAGCAGTAAAAAAGTCGTCCCAAACGAAACCTTAATCTTTGTTATAATTAAAAGCAACTCAATTTTAAATTTGGCCATATGAGAAAATATCATTATGCTACTAATTTTTCTTTTAATTAATTACTTTTTCCTTTCTATGAAAAGACTTATATGAACTATAACCTTTTTTTTTCATTATTTGGTGAAAATTAAATTTTAAAATCATTTAATAAAGAAAATGTTGAAAATATTTGAAATAAGGATGTGATGAAAAAGTAGATGTTACTCACATCCTAAAACCTAAATAAAAATAGTGATATGGTATAATGAATTAGGCAAATGTATATTTAATTTATTTTTTCTAATAAATAATAATTTCATTTTCTTGTGTATAACATAAATTTCTATAAAATATATAGGCTTCGATTGGGACATGTTTCTTACTGCTTTGCTTTTCATATCGCAAGCACAATTTCTTTTTAGTCATTATTTTTAAAGCTACACAAGCTAACACAAATGCGAACCAAATCTTACACGGCTTGACCCGAATCCAACTTCTCCATGTTGAGTTCAAGTCCGGCTTTTATGTTCGGTCAAAGAGTAAAACCCTTAATATCTCTGCACCAATATATTTTTTAATCATTTTATGTATACATGACTAATATACAATAACTAAAATCTAATTTGTCTTAACATTGTTGTGATTGACTTTAAGACCACGAGCTCCACATTCTTAAAGTAAATGTGGGGCCTAAAGAGAACTATTTATGTGTAGTTCAAAACTTTATTTAACTCATTGTGTCATAAAAAATATGTTTATTGAAGAAATATCACATATTACCTTAAATAGGTATCCAAAATGATTTCACTCTTAATTTAATATTAAATAAATAAAAATAATATCATATCATAGGACTGATATTTATTTACAATAATGCCATTGCTCTCGAATAAATTTATGTCAAATTTGATTAAATATAGTTCTATTTTTATGGGTATATCCGTATATATATATATATATTAGAAAAACCAATTTAAAGAAAAAAAGTTAAATGAGAAAATAATTTATACCCTCTAAAAAAATCCTAAATTATATTTACTTTGATGTTTCTAGCCAACAAAAGCTCCAATGCACTCATGCACTAATTAATAAATGAATTAATAAAAAATTGAATTTTTGATAAAATCAATAGAGAGTATCTTCCTCTCTTATTCAAACAAATGGCCAAAGTCCAAAATATTATTGTTTGCATAAAATTTAATTTTCTTTGACCATAATTAATTGGATAGTTTACCAAAAGACTAAACCCTTTGACTTTATACAAAATAAAAGAATTTTTTGTTCGATTCTATTTATGTGACATAATTTTCTTCTTCAAATTCAAGAAATGAATTAGTGCAAAGTGCATAAGAAATCAAATTTACATTCCTTAAATATATGATTTTATTAATTTTTATAGTTGAACATTCTAGTGAATATGATTGGAGGTTGGTTAAAATAATATTTTTTTATTATAATATAGTCCTTGTAGGTTGGTTGTTAGCCAACACAAATGACAAGTTGGGGTAAAATCTCTTGCAAATTTCTTCTCTAATAATGATTAGGGCTCCTTGAAGTTTTTCTTCAATTAATATTTTTAACTAAGAGCTGTTTGGGATATTTTTCTCGCAACTTTCCGTTTTCAGTCTACGACCACAATTATGTTTGACGATTACTTTCTTATTGTATTTTTGTAGTTTTTAAGAAATTTCTGTAGTGAACTCTCTTTTTTTTTCAACCAAAATAATAAAGCTCTTTTCATCACAATAACTTCATAACAAATTTTATAAAATACTACAATTATCCTAAGCAGACCCTAAAGAAAGACGTCGCAAACGAAGCCTAAGTCTTTGTTTGGAATAGCTTTCTTACTGTTTGAATTAAAAAAAAAAAATTCTAATAAAAAGTATAAAGAAAGCTGTTCCAAACGAAGCTTAGATGAAGCCTAAATGAGTCATTATCAAGAGTAGAGTCAACTTAGAATTAAAATTGGCTTGGCTTGAATTCCAATAAATTAAATGTCTCTTGTGTCAAGATGAAATAAGCTAAAGATAGGATCGTTAACATCTCCATGAGGAATCTTTTGTACCATATAAACCCATATGACCTATTTAAAAGGACAAAGACATGCATCGATAAGCTAAGACTCAAATTAATTAATTAATTAAGTTTAACGCCGTATATGATCAACTAATTAATTAATAATTATGGAAGTTAGAAAGGATGAAGTCAGCCTCATGCCTTGAAGTTATCAACCCACTAATATATAAGCATGTTGTTTATAGATTATTAAGATTAAGTTTATAATTACTAATGGTTTACAACTCTAACTATATAGATGAATTCACAATTCAAAATTTTTGATGTATTCATGATTTCTAGTATAGTTTTAATGGAACCAGCCGAAATGGATGAAATTTTCGAGAGAGATACTGATGTTTCCGACAGAAATATTCGCTAGAAAATCCAACTTAAAGTTGACGGATATCTCCGTCAGAATTTTTTATTTTCGATGGAAATTTATTTTTTTCCAGACTGAATTGGTCGGAAAAAATGAAGTTTCATGTAGTGAAAACCCAGGGCTTTTACGAAAGAGCACTCCAAAATTCTAGCAAACTTAATGACCTACCAATAATAAATATTGATTAAAGTTAAGGATTAGAGTTATGTGCTAATAAAGTAAAATGTTTATAATTGTAAATGATAAAAAACCTTATTCAAATAATAAATATTGATTATAATTAAGGATTAGAGTTATGTGCTAATAAAGTAAAATGTTTATAATTGTAAATGATAAAAAACCTTATTCAAATAATAAATATTGATTATAATTAAGGATTAGAGTTATGTGCTAATAAAGTAAAATGTTTATAATTGTAAATGATAAAAAACCTTATTCAAATAATAAATATTGATTATAATTAAGGATTAGAGTTATGTGCTAATAAAGTAAAATGCTTATAATTGTAAATGATAAAAAACCTTATTCAAATAATTTCCAGAACAATCTTAAGCAATAAGAAAGAAGAGGGATCATGCAAAAGCATATCTACAACTTAAAGCCAAGTTGTTCATCTCCTCAATGCATGTGATGTTGAAAAGGAGAGGGATCAACTATGTTAGGAATCTTTTGATGCATTCTTATTTTAAGCTATAATTCCTAAAGAATATTTTACATGCCAACACTTAAATTCTATAGGTGGATTCTAAGTATGTAATATTTTATACATAGCTATAGCTCATGTTGCAAAAAATAAATAATAATAATAATAATAAATGAATAAATAAAATAAAAATAATAAATAAATAAAATGTTGCAAGTTCCATACATGCCAAGTAACATAAATATTATAAAAATTTTCTTATAAAAATGCTATATTGAAGTACTCATGATGATTGATTGTATATTGATCATCAGATATGTCTCCATTTGAACAATTTTTTTTCATCAACTATATGCTTATAAATATTTTTTTTTTCATGCAAGGATATGAAATGATATTTACAAAAATAACATTATTATCATTTTTTTTTTCAAAATCATCACTCAAAAAAAAATTTTTGAACCTCCAAATATATATATTTACATCTATCATAATCACATTATTTGAAATTTGATAAAATCCAAAATTATATATTAAATTTTCATTATAAATTTTGATGTTCAAGTGAAATTTTTGAAAAAAAAAGGAGTAGGAAAATCTTAACTACTATAAATAGTTTAAATTTGAGTGTTTTATATGAATATTACCTTAAAAAATGATACATGATATGAAAATTATCTTTCTTGGAAGATTTATTTATGTAAAGTGGCTAGTGATGAGTAGATCATAATGTTGTGACAACTTTTTAATAAGGCTCCATGTGTGACTTGTGAGGAATAATTTGATGCTCTCTTATTCAGCTTTCTTTAGCTTTATAAGAGGCATTTGATTCATATAGGAATCATTATATAGGTGGAAGAGTTCTTTTCTCTCAATGTAGATTAAAATAATTATTCTTCTTCTAGACTCTAATTAAAGGGTATAATTCATTAAACTTTGGAGAGAAGACTTTGCTTGGTTGATTGTATGAACACATTTTATAAATGGTACCTAATATAAAAGGAAGGTGATGGTGGGTTGGCAAGCAATGAATAGAATAATCATACATGCTCTAATTCCTTGACTTATTAGTGAATAAAATGCTTAGAATTTGAAGCAATTGATCATTAGTTTGAAGAATATGTATGATACTATATATATAGTTAGGAATATATATCTTTCCTAGTTGTTGGTATATTCTCAATTAAATTATGTTGTTTTCTTTTACCATATGTATGTCATGATTGGGTGCACATAGTTTCATTTTGCTAGTAAGATTCTTTTTCGTAATTAGTTTGAAAAATATTTTCAATTTTTATCTAATTTTTGTTATAATACATATCAATATACAAATAGATTGGAAAGTCTATGAGGTAGTGTAAAAGGGGTTGTAAAGCTGTTGTAGTGAAAGTAACTCTTTTGAAAGTTATAAAAAGTGGCTTTCTAGCATAGAGAGTCTTGAAATCAATGGAATAGTAGCCAAACAGAAATTGTTGTTACAATATGAAAATCAAAGCAATACAAAAGTTGTCCCAAACAGACACTAAGATGGTCAAAGCAACATACAATTTGACCTTGACTAACTTTAGCAATGTCAATGATATTGTGCCACTATTGTTTGACTTTATTTCATTGTTTGTATTTTGTTTGCACTTCTTCCATTTTAATAAGTTTTGGAGAGCTATATACTGATCATAAATAAGGAGAGTGGATATTATGTGAACAATCATTTCATTTCCTTTGTAAAAGGCTTACAAATCAATAATTTGGGCATGATTAAAGAAGGTATACGATTTAGTGCATTATGAATGGCAATGGTAATGGAGGAGGCCCTTTTGAAGTTGAACATGCATTATATGCTCTATTGATTGCACCTTTAAATTTTTTTAGTTTGGGCATTATAGTGGTTATGAAAATGTAATATTAATTTAATCGAGTAATAATTCTTACAAGATAATTAAACTAATTCATAGCTTTTGACATTTTTTATATGATTAAAGTATAGAGACATGACAACATTTAATTTGGGGTTTAGCTTAAGAGAAAATAGAGATTTGCTTGCATTCTTGTTTTATAAACTTAATACATCTACAAAATGTTTTTTGCTTAATCAACACAAATCTTGTTTGGAAACATCCGGAATTAAAGTAAGGATCATATGAATAATAATTTCATCAGTGCTGAGTTATTCTCAAATTGAATATCTCAACGAAACAAATATTTTGATTCTACAAATGATATTATCTGAATCCTAATCAGCTTGCATCAAGAACTTGATTTATATTTGAAAACTTTTGAGCATTAATTGATGAACTGAACAATCTCTAATTATAGCGTGCTTGTAGTCAAATCTAACTTATACGTCACCAAAAATGGCCTTGATCAAGCAGAAATCTTGCACCATATTCAAATAACCATTTTCTGAAATTACATTCAGTACCACCCAAACTCTAATTTCAGCAAACTTGCAATGAAAATGAATGTCTCAGTAAGGCGAACCCAACGACACAAAAAATCGGTTCAATCCGAGCCCATATGTGCTCAAACTAAGGGTTTAAAGTATATTAGGAAACTTTAGAACACTAATTAATTGAACAAATATTATCTAAATATAGCACGCTTATAGTTGAATAGAGCGGCTCAACAAAATGATGACAAAGAGCCCAAGATCATCAAATTTTGACATCATTAAGATAATGAATTGTTGAATCAATACATTATAATTGAGAGAATTAATATAGATCATCCGATATAACACTCAGAATTTCTCCTAAATCTTCTCCATATTTACAGTTCTTGTCACACTCAAAATCTATAAATAAGCACTCGCTCACTACATAAGAATGGCCTTTTTCTAGAGATTGAAGAAACCTCTAAGGCTTCAAGGATCGTGATCCTAGAGCTCCACCTGAACACCACTGTAGGTGAACTTCTACTAGATTGCGACTGTCAAAGGATCCCTGATCACCATCGAACCTCTGTATATCCATTGATTGCTGTTGACGGCTGCAAGACCTCCACCCAACAGTCATCGGGCCACCAATCATCATCAGACCTTTGCCCATTAGTCGATCACTATCGGACTACCACCAGACATCCATCAAAACATCGTCGAGTCATCGATCATCTTCGGACCTCCGCCCAACTGCCAATTATTGTTGGACCACCACAAGACTATCGACCACCATTGAACCTCTGTGCGACCATTGATCACCATTGGAATTTCACTCAGCTATCGACCACTGACGGACCCCTGACAGACCACCGATCATCATCATACCTCTCCTCAACCACCCATAAATCTTGATCCTTTTCTCGGCCTTCGACCGTCGCCGTACCACCGCTAAACCGCCGATCACCACCAAACCTCCACCCGACCATCTATCGTTGCCAAACTGTCGTTGGAACTTCACCTGCTTGGCAAACTTTGTTGGACCTTCTCCCGATCGCTACCACCAGACATCCGACCTCTGTCATTCAACCACGGTCATTACAAACTCTTGAGTATCCATATGGAGTTAGCCTAGCTCTCCAAATTATTATAATTTCATCATTTCTAAGTTAAGAGGTAGGTCAACCTTTGTAACCCACTCAAACATAGTGGAATCTTTTCACCTGGACAAGTCCTAGTGGTTTTTCCTTTTTTCGGTTTTCAACAAAAAAATTTTTGGTGTTTCTTTGCTCTCTCCAACTATCTGTTTGTATCATATATTCGTGCATTGTTAAGATGAAAAACTATCTCACTCTTCCGCCACGAATATAATAGCTCACAACAATAATGATTCAACAAAACAAATCTAACGTGTCCATGATCACATAATTCTAATATTATTGCGTTATTTAAATGCTTGATAAATGATCCATGATGAAGGGGATCAAAATGGATCATATGATGGAGTGCTTTGAATTATGGCTTTCTAGCAAAATGTCCATCTTGAAAAAGATATAAATAGGGTCTCACTCTCTAAAAAAGAAGAAGTTCAAGAGCTGTGAGAACTGAGCAATTATTACGTCCTCAGACCGGACGTAGAGCTACCTTCGGCCGCCAATAACATGTCGCCACGTGTTCTTACTCTTTACCACGCGGCCCGACGACTTGACCCGTAGCGGAACCCGAAAGTTCGCGATTTTCTCGGTATTGATCAGTATTTGGTAGGTATTGCTTTCAGCCGGAACTACAACTCGGTATTTGCTCGGGATTTGCTCGGTAGTTGTACCGAGTTTTTCTACAACTCGGTATTTGCTCAGGATTTGATCGGTATTACTAGAAAAAACTCGGTACTCGGTACAACTCAGTATTTGTTCAGGATTTGCTCGGTATTGCTAGAAAAAACTCGGTACTCGGTATTGCTAGAAAAACTCGGTACTCGGTACAACTCAGTATTTGGTTAGAGGCTCGTAAAGGATTTAAAAAAATGCGCGTGCGAGAACCCAGTATTTGGTTAGCGGCTCGTAAAGGATTTAAAAAAATGCGCGTGCGAGAACCCAAAAACAGCGGGTCGGGTCGACGACTTTTCTTGATGCTACGTGGCGCTAAAACATTGGTGGCCGAACGTAGAGGAGCGTACGTTCACCGGACCAAATAAAAGCTCGTGAGAACTATATAACTTCATCACCTTTTACGACAATAACTACCAACAACTACCACCGTTTCTAAACTTCTCTCATTATCTAACCCTATTATTGGGATTTTAATCGTGTGTCTATGAGCATTTGAATTCTATGATCCCTACAATGGAAATGAGCAAATTGTTCTAAATTATGAATCATCTCATATTCTTCAGCTGTAAGGAATTGATGATTTTTATCTTATATTATACAGTGAATTATTATAGCTAGGTTAGACATCATGATTTTTCTCTTTATCAGATTTTCTACGAAATAAATTTTTGGTCTCTCAACTTTTATCTATGCACGCTAATTTTTCATGCAAAACTAAGATTTAAAAAATGCACTCATTCACATTATTTTTTTCTAGCACCCAACAAAATTAAATCATTTATAAGAAATAGTTTCAAATTAGTTTTGTTGGTGCCTAGAGAGATCTAAAAAGAGCAGCTAAATTAAATTATGTGGAGTGCAAATTTGTTAGACATTGTGAAGAAATTTAATATCTATTAGCAGTCTTATTTTTCTTAGCTCTAATTGTATTTATGACTCTAATCTTGTATTTTTTTTAATTACAATAATTACTCATACTATGAAAATAACTCAAATTGAAAGTTAAATAAAAATTCTTATAACATTTCATCTATATTAGTTATTTAATTTTAAAATAAAATGTTTAAATTATTCTCATAAATGATTTATGATCTAAACTTTGGCTATATTAGATATTTAATTTTGAAATAAAATTACCATATATTATAATTATCTCATATCATGTAGCTAAGAAGTCGTTTTTCTTTATAAATGAAGGCTTCGTTTGTGATAGATTTCTTAATGTTTTTTAAAGCATTTCATTAAAAAAAAATTAATTAAAATATTTTTTATTAAAAAAGTGTTTAAATTTATATTATATATATATTCGAATAAGATCTTTAAAAAAATAACAATAAACTGCTTTAGTGCAAGGGCTTTTAAGGCGAATGCCTAAGCCTTGTTGTTAATTGAGTGGGCCAAATAAATGGGCTAGGCAGATTATGGCAGCCCAATTCAAGCCCTGATGTTTGGGCTTTGGATGGTGTAATTAGATATATCTTTGTGCGCGCATGCCTATGCCTGTGTGTATTTGAAAATTTGAGTTTATATATATCCCATATTATATCTAAAATTCCATAAATATTTACATTATTTCATTTCTTGAAAAAATATATTCAAAAGTTCTGTTTGGATTGAAAACCTCTAAATTTAAAAAGGCTTTAGGGTTTTATATAAATGATCATTCCGATAATTGATAGGCCGGCCTTCTTATTCTCAGCGCATTCTTTTCTCTAATAATTTTTGTTCATGAGATAATTTAGAGGCAAAACTTTAATATTATTGATATATTCTCAAAAATTATCATCATCGAGCACAAATCTCGAGGCAAAATCGAGCCGAAAACTTCAAAAATTAAATTCGGTAACACCTGAACTCCGATTTTCAGCGAGCTTATAGTCAAACTGAGCGTCTCGGAAATATGAACCCAACGACACCAAATTTTCAACTCAATCCGAGCCCAAATGAGCCTAAATCAAGCATCCGAAGTGTTGTTGGAAAGCTCATACCACAATTAAATTTACCAAACGGTCTTCGATTTTAACGAGCTTATAATCGAATCGAATGGCTCGACGAGGCGAATCCAACTAGCCCAAGATCGCCAAATTTCGACATCATTAAGACCTTCAAATGTCTGACGAACTGTGCACGATCAAGGGATTCAATATCAGTCATCCGTTCGATCACTCCCTATTTGCCCCTGATCTCACACCTATTTACAAGATATGTCACTCCAGAAAATCTATAAATAGACCCCTCATTTCTCATGAGAGGAGATCCAAGCAAGAAAAAGAGAAGAGAATGATAAGAGGGAATAGCTCCTCCTCGACCAACGCCGGAGTCCTTCCCGCCGCCTGAGTAATGTCGGAATTCTACCGGACACCCGGGTGACGACGGAATTCTACCCAAGTGACGCCAGAATTCTGCTCAACATTGTAACTGAATTTCAATTTAGAAGAGATTCAATGTAAGTTGATTGCCCTAACTTTTGTGAATGAGTCAGC
The DNA here is from genome assembly GCF_001605985.2 of Dendrobium catenatum. Classification (NCBI taxonomy): domain Eukaryota; kingdom Viridiplantae; phylum Streptophyta; class Magnoliopsida; order Asparagales; family Orchidaceae; genus Dendrobium; species Dendrobium catenatum. Next base: position 232,011 of record NW_021318805.1, on the reverse strand, counting down.
CTATTGTATCTCAAGCAAAATACTAGTATAATTTTTTCAACTGGGCATGGCCCCATGGTTTTTTCCCTTTCAGGGTTTCTACGTAAAAAATTCTTGTGTTGTTATTTCTCATCTGTTTGTGTGCTAGATATCTGTACAACACTGAGACGAAAATTTCTTAACTCTACCGGCGCGTATATTCTAGTCCGCAACAATTATATTTCTGTTAGTCTCTATCTAGATCATAATTTCTATTAAAAGTTAGCGATGTTATAGTTCATCTTCAATAATATTAGATATTTACACTTTCAGCCCTAAACTTAGATTGATGTTATATATGAGATTATAACTTTTGAATATTGTTAACTTATATTAACCTTGATCGGGGCATGTTCAACTCATAATTGAATATTGTTTGAAGCTTATTCGATGTTTATTTGTATTTCAAAATTACAATGGAACATTATCGAAGAAGCTTCAATAATGATTCATTTGAGACAGCTTTTTTATTGCTTTTTAAAGCAGCTTTTTAGTACAAAAATTTCTTGTACTAAAAAGCTGTTTTGAAAGCATTAGGAAAGCCGCCCAAAACGAAGCCTAACTCATTTGAATTTTTTTGCTTATGCTTGCAAATATATGATCGGTTTACATACAGAATTTGGACTGCGATGGAGAAAATTATATAGAAATTTAACCAATTAGAAGCTATCGACATTATTGTATTGAATATGACACACAAGGCACTTAACATATGAATGTATCCATAGAGGCTGAATTATTACGTCCGGTCACCAGGCGTCCGTACATCCAATTCAGATGCGCCACATCACCCAAATACACTGGGACCGAATGTATTTGGGTGACGTGGGGCATCTGGATTGATGTCCGGACGAATCCGGACACCGGACGTAATAATTTGCCTCCATAGAGAGACAATACGTTGCTTTCTATAAAAATGTTGCTTTTGTTGTAACTTCCTTTTTTTCTTTACCGGGTTTTTGCCTTTTTGGAATTTTAGGGACATTTGGGTTGTGGGGGAGAAAGAGGAGGGTTTCAGATTTTAATATATTGACTTAAAATATATATATTAATTAAAATTTAAAATGTATTTTGATAACTAAAATTATTTAATTAAAAAGTATTAATTTTATTTTAATATAATTTACTATTTAACTAGTTTAATAAATTACTAATTAATTATTAGTTGAGATATTTAATTATATTATTTTGATTAAATTACTAAATTAGTCTAAGTAAAAATAACAAGCTAAAATATTTTAATTATATGAATTTTTAAAATTTGATATAAATAATAATAATACAACTAAATTTAATTAAATTTAACATTATTATACTAAATAAATTTTAGTCGAGGTATTAAAATGGGTTTTCATGTCGAGTTCGGGTCCAACGTGAATTTGATCTAATTTGGACCCATTCGACCTGAAAATCTAAATGTGTCAAAATCATACATGCTGGTAACTCGACCCAACCCAACCCACTAACTTGTTTATATTAAAAAATAATAATTTTAATGTGGCTTAAATAGAATATAAACAAGCAATACACACTGATAAAGCTAAAATATATTGTAAGTGGGCTAGTAATATGAAGATAAATTGATTAAGCTAAAGTTAAAACCTAAAAAGTTTTGTAGCCTTTTAACTCTCTAACTCTTCTTAATGAAATCCATCAAAAACCATCAAAAATTAGAAGAGGAATACAATTTAAAAAAAAAAAAAACAAATCCATGAAAGTCATCTTTGTCTTGAGTGACTTGCAAGCATAAGTAAATTAGCCTAAGAGGCTAAGATAATGATTGAATGAGTAACTACTAAGGATTTCCTTGAATCCCTTCTATGTTTCAAATCTCAAAATCATGAAAAACAAATAAATAAGTAAAATAAAATAAAAATATACAAATAAAAAAACTTAAACTTTAAAATAAATAGAGAGAGAGAGAGAGAAATAACAACTTTTGTGGGGGTAGGAAGCGATCTAGAGGCTAAGACGATGTGATCTAGTCCTTTGGAGACTGCAACGACGAAATGACGAGTCCGAGGGAAGAAAGGAAAGAAAATGCACGAAGTAAGAAATGATTGAATGAGCATGACAATTATTGATTAGCAGTAATTCTAATATAAATCAAATCGGGTTGCTTATGGGTCATTCTCAAGTTGTCGGGTCAACCTGAACATGATCCGATATTAAAACCGGGTTAGAACTAAGCCTAAACATGACTTGTTTACTAGACAAGTTGACCAACATCCGAAATTTTTGGGTCGGATCTTGATTAGATTTTCTAGTCATGTCATATATTGCGGAAATTATTATACGAGGTCACCAGACCGTATGAAGTCGAATCATAATGCGCCATGTCATCTGGTATACATTGGTACACAACACAGATACACATCAAACAAGTGACGAGGCACGTCCTGATTCACCTTCGGATGATGTCCGGTGAACGACAAATTATTGGGTCAGGTGACCGAACGCAGAGATAGGTCCGGATATTAATAAAACATTATTTTAAAATTAGCGCAAGTAAAGCGCATGTAAGGCGTAACTAAAGCGCAAGTCAAAAAGCGCAACTAAAGTGCAAGTCAAAAAGCGCAACTCAAGCGCAAGTCAAAAAGAGCAAGGTGACGCGGCAAATTTTTATTGGATGTCCGAACTTATTTTTCGCCTCCTGTCGCCTGACCCAATAATTTGCGGTGAACACAGAATAATTTCTCCATATATTGACACCAATAATGTTCATTATTTAACTCATTTTAAATTTTCTAAATTTAGATTTAAATGGCTTTTAAATAATATTTCGCGTTTTTTTTAATTGGAACATTTAGAACAATGAAGGCACTTTCCCAATCATGCCATTAGACTTTTTAATCTCTCTTTTTTTCTCTGGCCTTCAGTTTCTTTCCGCCATCGTATTCTCTTCCCCATCCCAGGATCCCAAAAGAAAGAGGGATAATCACAGAGGAGTTGGTAGGGCTGCGGTTGGGATGGCAGGTCAAACGGCGAGGGGCGAGGAGTTCGAGAAAAAGGCTGAGAAAAAGCTCGCCGGATGGGGGCTTTTCGGATCCAAGTACGAGGAAGCCGCCGATTTATACGAGAAGGCCGCGAATTGCTTCAAGCTCGGGAAGAACTGTAAGTTACTGATTTTTTCCGATCTGTTTTGTTTGGATATGCGGAATTGAAGCTTTTGAAGGAATGCATCTTTCGAATTTATGAGATGGCCTTGGGTGGCGAGACGGTTTCAGATTGTTTACCTGAGTTCGGGTGCGCTTCAAATCGTCAAGTGTGCGTGGTTTTAGTGAGGCCAATCAAGGTTTAAGATGGGTTTCGACAGATCTATTGGGGGACTGACTTTGTGATCTTGCCCAGCACATCTACGTATCAGATACTCTTGCATGAATGAGTAGGGAATAGGATAAGTTTCGGCTGGAATGATCTATTTTTCAGTATTAATACAGATTTTAGTTGCGGTTTAAACCCTAGCTTGGCCCAGTTTTGTATGTAAGTTTGAGTTGTGCTGTCTACTATTGAAGTTTTTAATAAGCTCTTGATCATTTCATTTAGGTGTTGTGAATACAAATAAATGTACAAGGTTGTAAAAGGGAGGTTTCTCAGTTTCAAATGTTGGTGGGAAACTCCAAGAGGAACCTAAATAAATGTTTATGATAATAGTAATATACATAATTACAATAATTATGCATTTATTCATTTATATGCCCCCTCAAGATGGAGCTTTGGTCAAGAGTCAAATATTGATGCTCAATGTAGAGAAGTGAGCATGTATAAGTGGTTTGGTGAGAACATCTGCTAGTTGATCCTCACATGATACATGGGCCACAGAAGGGTATGGGCTTGTTCTCTAATAAAGTGATAATCAATAGTAAAATATTTCATTAACTAGTGAAATACATGATTCACAAAGAGATGAGTGGCAATTATACTATCACAATACATCACTAGGGCCTGAAAAAGGATGATGCCAAGTTTGATGAGTATGGAACAAATCCAATGACGCTCTGATAGGAAATACTTGAGTTCGCAAGTAATCTTAACCAAAATCGGTAAGCAACCAACAGAGAAACTGCTGTTTGTATCAGTAAAACATCAAAATTCTGCTGTTGACAGCAGGAAATCAGCACAGTTTAGGGAAAACTGAGAGAAAAACGCAAGTAGAAACTTGTATTCCACTAGGAGATGCAACAAAATAGAAAAGATACAATTGATCCTCAATTTGAGAGGAGGATCGATCTCTCCCAAATCCCTAGACGCCGCTAGAGCCCAAAGAAAGCCTAAATCTAAGATATCTCAAATTTCTCTCAATTCAAGATACTCAAACCCTAGAAAAATCAACTATTTAATGCATACAAATCAAAAGGAATTCCCTAAACAGTCCCTACAATAAATTTCCCTCATAAAATCCATTCAAAAACCTTCCTATTCGGCCCTGTTTTATCCCGGCGGGCGTGCGGGAGGCGGAACTTCCGCCTCATGTAGCTGGGCCGGTCCCGCATGGACCGGCTGGACCAGTCCATTGGACCGGTCTAACACGCTCATTAGTTCCGGTGGTACTAAAGTGGTATTCAACCTTAGTGGAGGTGTGGGGTTTGATACTTTGTTTCTTAGCACTCCTAAAAATGTAATTTTGGGATTTTTGACTAAAATAGGTTATGTGGGCACTTGTAGAGGTGAAGTTATATTTGTTAATTGCTCAATTGGCATCATGGAATGCATGAAGTTGAAGTGGTGAGTCACGATGAAGAAGAATGTCACATTTGATAATACCACATAGAAAGCGTAAAGGCTGTTTTGCTATAGTTTAGTGATTGATGATGGGCAATGCAAAAACTAAGATAATTTATTTATCGTGAAGGCTTTGAATGTGAACATAAGTGCTAACTACTATAAACTACCCACAACAACTCTGTAATTAGTCTTATCAATGAGTGCATCCATGATGAAGAGTAAGTGTTGGTGATGTAGTTGGACGTGCCGTCATCAGAGTGTCATCAGCCCTATTGTGCAAGCAAGAAGATCAATGATGTATCAATGTTGTGATGAGAAGTTGTGCGTGCAGAATAACTTCAATGCCTAGAAAATGTTGTAGTTACCCAAGATCCTTGATATATAATCTTTGGGCAATTAGAATGAAAAAGCGTCGCACATTAGTGTTGGAGTTTGATGATGTCTTGCACATAAACTAGAAGACAGATATATATATCACTAATATCAAGGAAAAATAGAGAGAGGCATCAAGTAGAGAGTTGGTGAAGCGAAAAGAAGCTAAAAGTTGTTTTAGATCATGTTGCCACATACAAAAATGCTTACTTAAGGCTGTACATCGATCTGCCATGCTTGCAAACATGTGTAGGATGGTCTATGTCAATGAAGCCTGTGGATAGGATGCCTTCAGAGATCTCACATTGGAGGAAGGTATTGTTGCATTGAGTGATGAGGAGATCGTCATTGTTTGGCATTTGTGCTGAGAGCTAGGTGTATGGTGACAGGCTTGACAACTAGATTGAAGGTGTCATATTAGTCAACTCCCAGTTATTCGTGAAAACTTTTAACCACTAGATGAGCTTTGTCCCTATTAACAGAGCAATTTGAGTTATGTTTGGTCCGAAAAATCTTCTTGCACCCAACTAGATTTAGAGAGAGAGAGAAAGAGAGAGAGAAAGAGAGGACAAGTTCCCATGTTTCATTACAAGCAAGAGCATTATATTCATTTGACATGGCTTCTTGTTGGTTATGATCTTTGAGTGCTTGGCTATGGTGGTGGATTTGATGTCAAGTGAGTCATTTAGTTTAAATTTGAGAGCAAGTTTTTCTTTTGGTTTATAAATGCTATTTATTGGCTTTGGTGGTCATTGGGTGGATGTTGTTGAGGGGATTTAGTTGGGTGTTATTGTTGATGACGGAGATGGGGGTTTGGTGTGGTCGCTTGGTGTGGGGACCATGGTGGTCTTATAAAGGGGGATGTTGTGGATGGTGTGTATGGAAAGAAGTTATGGAAGAAGGATAAGTGACATGTAGGTACAACACCATGATGAAATTCTTTTTGTAGGGGTGTTAGGGGATGGGGAAGGAGATGCAAAAGGAAAGATAAACTCAACAAATTATATAGGATTAGATGCATTGATTTTGGGTGATTTTGACTGTTGAAGTGGTTGAGGAAAACATAAGGTTTGGAGCAAGAATTAAATTTATTTGTGATGTATGCATGAACTCATGGTTAACAGAGGTAACTAAACACACTAAGTTTGGAATGATTGGGAGTTGTGAGAAAACTTTTCATTTGGGGAAGATAGATTTAATATAAGAGTGGAAAAACAATTTGGGGATGATAGGTTTAATATATACAATGGATAAGAAGAAAATTAGGCTAATCATAACTTCATCCCTTAACATTTGCTTCATTATAATGCAAGTTATACGGATTTCTACATTTTTAAAGCACTAAAAGAGAACCTTTTTTAAGAGTCACCTCATCTTATTCCTAGTTATCATGCAAATTGTACGGATTTCTATGTTTGTAAAACACCAAAGGCGCACCTTTTTTTAGTGTCGCGTCATCTTTTTCTAGTTACTACTGTGTGTGCAGAGGGTGTTTTGTTGATTGTTATAATCATATATAGATCGGATGTCTCAGACATAAACTTCATTCATTTCTTAGTTTTTTTGAATGGTCTTGGTTTTGTGATGTGCTTTATTTTTGATGTAGAACGAGAAGGGAAAATGGGGACATTTGAGATTTGAATTTATTGCTTTAATTGAGATCAAAATATTAGGAATAATTAAATCAAATCAAATCCAATTAGAAACCTAATTAGATTTAATTTAAGTAACTTTCCTAAAATAGGATATCTTAAATTAGGAAAGTATTTCAAATTAAAAATTACTTAGAATTTGAAATCAAATATTTTCCTAACTTAAATCGTTTGATAAAAGGAAAGTAATTCAAAGGAATCACATTTTGAGGCAAAGAGGAAGAAGGGGGGGGGGGGGGAGGGGCCAGCGACATTAAAAGGGGGAGGAGAGGTTATGGAAAGATAATTAAAAAGGACTTTGATTGGAACCTTAAATTAGGGAGTAATATTTAAATCACATCCAATTAACTAATTAACTGGACCTAATTCAAATACTTTTTTAAAATAAGAATCCTAATCTTAGAAACAAAATTCGAATTCAAATTAATTTGAATTTTAAATTTTAATTTGTTACTAAGTTAGAAGGGCTAAAATAGGAAAGGGCTTTGAATGTGAAGGGAGATTTGTGGAGCTAAGGGGAAAGAAGGTGGCTAGGGAGGTTGGCGGGGGGTGTTGGAGGTGGAGTTAAGGCCATGGGAAGGGAGAAGGGGAGGCCGGTTTTGTGGAAGTGGAAGGGTTTATGGGAGAATTGGCCGGAGGAAAGTGGGAGATTTTAGCCGGCAGTCAAGGGAGGAGTAGAAAAGGATTTAGGGAAAGAAAGATACAACTGCGAGCCCGGACACATCCTGCAGCTGACGGGTACTACGTTGCCATTCATTAAGGGACTTCAAACCACGAGGCCGGACCCATCCTGCAGCTGGTGGAAATCACAATTCCCTCCATAGGGATTCTCACTAACATCCTCCCAAAGATTAAAAGTGCAGAACAAAATTTTATTAAAACTCTATCATACCATTACACTAGCAAGGACCTCTATATATAGGCCTCAAAAATAAAAGAAACTAAAATAAGACGAAAATGACTCTAGAGCTTACATAAGATTAAACTCTTAAGTAAGGGTAAAAACGAAAAATGCATGATTAAAATAAAAATTACAAATAAAAACTTAAGATAACGTAGGACGATCATGACCGTCGATCTTCTGCTCCTCGGATAGGCATGGACGGTTGGATGTCCGCATCAATTTTCTTTAAGATTCTTTTAAACTCATTCTTCTTTTTTCCCTTACTTTCCTTTCATGCATGTGTTACTGGTAAAGCAGTGTTAGAATTTCTTACTATTTGTAGTTTTGTACTTTAGCTTTTGAAGCATCCTTGATTTGATAAATTATTTTATTTCCATTAAAGCATTTGTCATATTCATTTTCTTTTTCCTCGGTCTACCTCAATGGAATTTAGAATAGCAGTGTGTTATTTTGCTTGTTAGTTGCCGTGAACCTTTTTCTGGTGTTGTCCAAGAAAAGGTCCCTGGTGGAGGAAAACTGTTTTTCCCTGGTTCAAAATCAGAGTTTTTTTTTGTTCTGATGGGATCACTTATGTTGGTGTCTTTGATTGTTTGGTAGTTTATATTTGTTAACCTGTGTAGTTTGGTTGCTTGCTTTGGTTGAAATGAGCTTTTTGCGAAGTATTTGTATGAATAAGTGTGTTGGTTTGCAATAGGTTTGTGTTTAGGGTTTATTTGGTTGCTTGTACACATAAAGTATGTTTTAGAAAATAATATTTTGTTTTCAAATATCGTGTATGAAAATATAATAACTATTCTGTTTTTTTTTAGAGGGGAGGATTGTGGAGCTTAAAATCACGTTGATTTCAAACCTGCATACAATAAAATGATATCTAGAAAATTACATCAAATTTCAAAAACAACTTTTCCAACTTAAAAAAATGAAATGGGTCATTCCTTTGCTGCAATTAAGGGTGCAAAATGGGTTGGTTTTATCTAGTTAGCAACTAACTTAAATATTTCCGGCTCGAAGATTATGGTCTTATGTCTTTGAACTGAACCTGTTGGACCAACAACAACAACAACAACAACATCAAGCCTTTATCCCACTACGTGGGGTCGGCTACATGAATCCTTTTTCTCCATTGTGTCCTATTAAAAGTCAAATTCTCGTTTAAATCTAATAAAGAAAGGTCATTCCTAATATTTTCTAATCAAGTCTTTTTAGGTCTACCCCTACCTTTCTTAACACAAGTTAAATCTAATACCTCTACTCTCCTAACCGAGTCATCGAAAGGCCGCCTTTTTATGTGACCAAACCATCTAAGGCGACTCTCTCTAATCTTATCTTTTACTGGAGCTACTCCAACCTTTTCACATATATGCTCATTTTGTATACTATCTCTAAGGATAAAGCCACTCATCCACCTGAGCATCCTCATTTCTGCCACACTTAACTTAATATTATGCTTCTCTTTTAATGGCCAACATTCGGCACCATAAAGCATTGCAGGCCTCACTACCATCTTATAGAATTTTCCCTTAAGTTTGAGGGGTACATTTCTATCACATAACAAGCGCGATGCATTCCTCCACTTCAACCATCCAACTTGAATTCTGCTGATAATATCCCCATCTATTTCACAATCACTCTGAACAATAGATCCAAGATATCTAAAACGTGTACTCTTATTAATGACTTGATCGCCCAAAATCACAATC